>NC_054753.1:2025785-2332567 GCF_018143015.1 Lytechinus variegatus
TTACAGATTTAAGAAAGTGTCGCTTAATCACTCCCTTTCAGAGCAATTGCTTTCATAACACATTAACACTGTTCAAACGAATTAATAAGTAATTACCTATACACGTACACTGACCCTTTTCCCTGCTGGCCATGTCCTCAACCCCTACTTTGCAAAGGAAAGGTGAAAATTTTCAGTCTCTAAGGAGCGAATTAGTAAATGAATGATTTTGGAATGAAAGTGCAAATTTTGGATGGCCTCAGTGATATCCGAGGTTTTTTCACTCAATATTCACTCTTTCATATATTCACTCCTTAAAGAGTGAACTATTTCACTAATTTTTTCAGGGTACTTTGCGCTTTTCAAAGAAGGTAGGATCATCCAATATATAGACATGCCTTAATTCACGAAGGCAGATTGAATCAATCCATGGATAAGATTAATTTATGGTCTAAGTTAGCGTTCATACTTTTGTACTTATACATGTACTGATTATTGAATCGTTCAAGAGAATAGGAACTTAGCAAGTATGTTCCTTTCGAGCGTGTTACCTGATACTGCCATATGAAGCATTAGTATGCCTGTTTTTCCTTCATGTTGGGCATTATAATCCTTTACTGTTAAGGACTGTTTTGCATAACTATATTGGGTGAAAATAAACGTCTTCCAGTTTCAAGAAGAAGTAAGTCGAGGCGCAATGTATTTTGGAATTACTTATACCAGTGATTTCTGTACGTGCGCAGTCTTCTAGGTTTGAAGGTTATAAACTGTTAAATTTCCTTACCTATGTTTTTATCATAATCATCATAACAAGGTACATAGTAAGAAATGAATCGAAATTATAACAAGTTACTATCTATACAGTTTACTTCCGACAACCCGGTGAGGTTTATTTCATTTCCGTACTTAATTCAATCAAGCCTTTGTAATCATGGTAATTTTAAACAGAGTGTGCTTATCATTTTAGTGTCCGCATAATTATCTGCACATGGATAAGAAATATAATGTTGAGCTTTTTTTTATTTTACCCCTATTACTATAATTGTAATTGATATTTTTTTAGTTATTTGGCTGTTTATTTGTTTATTCCTTTAGTTGTTGATTCATTCGTTTGATCATTAACAATATCGCTACTTTTAAAAGAGTATACTACTATACTAGTAAAATAAGGAATACTAGTTATTCTAGATCATGTTTAGCAGGACTGTCATGACCAAAATGATAACTAGACATCCGACAAATGACATTTCTCTTATGATCATCTTTACTCATTGTCATTAATCAAACAAAAGATTACTGCCATGAAAAATGTGCAAGGAAGTTTGTTTATTACTGGATGCCTTATTTATTGCTGAAAGCAAAGTGATTAAAAGACACACGAGATAATCCATGAGGCAGATCGTGTTATTTTGTTATCTTTAACTCGTCTGCTTTGGCCCATGATATTTTGTTTTTATCGAGTACTTTATCTCCTTCATTCTTTATATTTATATATTAATTATATATATATATATATGTATATATAAATATATATATAATATATATATATATATATATATATAAAGTATGACCCAGCTAGGGATCATCCCCCCAGGTCTAAGGACCTGTCTACGCCACTGTTGATATCCATGCGTCTCTTTTAACATTATTCATATTTTGTGTACGCTTCGTTTTTTAACACTGTTTTTTGTAATTAATTGTTTTGAGAAAATAATAAGCAAATTGTACGATCACGTCTTCGGGCTCAATAGTTTCTATATCAATGCATTTTTGGCATTTCATCACGCTAAATATCAGGACGTTTTACTTTGTTTTCTTATTCCCTCTTGATTTCGTTTTGTAAAGGTTGAATAGGGGCCTGTTTGTCAGCTGTAACTCCGCATTGAAATAGTATATCTTCGTGAGGAACAGATGAATTAGTGCTACTACCTTCATTTTCATGGCAACGGACTTTCACTTTCAGAACCCGTTGCCATTTTAATGACATCCAAAGCTGTTTCAAACTTTTCAATTTCATGGCGTCACATCGTCTTATGTAGGCAACAATAAAATAGAATGGAATTATTTGAAAACAACATAAAAAAGCAGCTCTGAGGCTGAAAATGTTTACAAACGAAACTCAGTAGAAAATAATGATACAACGGTAAATGTATCATGAATCAACTTTAGTAAAAGCCCCTCAAATATTTATTTTTTTTAAATAAAACCATACGACATTGGTATTATGCAAGCTATATAACTAGCAATATGTGAATGCATTTTATAGTTCTTCGGTTTTCCACTAGTATGTTTGAAATACAGAAAACAAAATAATTTTTTTTCAAGTAATAAGGGATATTTCAAAACAAAGTGTTGGTAACCCGGTTTTTTGTTTTGTAGTAACATTTATTGAATTCAAAGCATACAAGTTATTTAATGCACAATGCAAATTGTTAAAATAATAGATTATAAACCATGTGACAAATAATGTAGATAGTTATTGTACACAAAATATATATAATAGCCATTCACAAAGGTACATTTGTAACAAAATAATTATCCATAATGAATAGAAAATTGGTGAAAATAAATATAATTTTCACACCAGAACTTTCAATAACATTGAATGACACTCAATGAAAAGCAAGTTTATTTCTATGGATTCGCCGAACATAGTGCTGTTTCTACATTCAACAGGAGTGCATTTTGTGGAGGGGTTCACTATAACTTTTGAGTAAAGAAATTTATTATGTTTATGCATCCTCCGCCCTTACATGTACCCCCCTCCCCCCAAAAAAAAAGACAACGCACGGATTTTAACGATATCCATTCCGATGACTATCGATGCGTGATTTAAAGTCACGAACATTGTTCGATTAAGTGGTTACATTAATTTCTTTTTTCTTCAATTTTGTTTTCCAAAATTTATTTCAATCATAAAAATACAGGTACATATATATACATAAATTTGATAAAATCATGGGATTGGGAGCCCCTGGAAAATTTTAAAAACGTGTGAGTGGGGCACCACTATGATCTAATCAAATACAAATAAATATAACACATACATAAAGAGTAAATAACATTGAAATACAATTAAAAAAAAGAAACAACAGGCTAATAATAGGGGAAATAGATGTTTCACAAAAGATACATAGATGCTTTATGTTTTATGAAACAATATCCATGAATTTCAATGGCATAGTACACAGGTGAAATGAAGCAAAAACCTTTGAGACCTATGTTGGAATAAGTGTGAAACTGTAGAACCGTTTCACACAGGTCTTTTTAATTTCATCATGGTCAAATAACAATGAGCTTATTGTGTAAGTCAATACAAATTTAACAAATAGATTTAAAATTGAATGGGGAAAAACAAGGTCGCGCTTGAGAACTTTATGAGAATCTATTTCCCTTTTTGAAGGAGGAATTATGTATTTGATCTGGGAAGCGATACATGAAAGGGACTGTCCGATCTTCGATCCGGAAAATCCTTTGCCGACAATTACCATAGTAACAGTCAAACACATGTGGTTTTCAGCCAATCAAATTCAATGATTGATGTCAAATCTGACAATAATTATATGAATTCTTCATATAACGAATACTTATGTATTCAGTTGATGAAATGTTCCCAATAGTATGTTTCGCGAGAAAATATAATCCCCACAAGTCACGTGTGACGCCATGACGCTCAAATGCTGACGTTTCGCAATTTTTTTTTCCATTGGTACATGCATGTTTATTTTATTTTTCAGTTATTATCAAACCAACTTGCTTGATGTTAGTGCAGCCTTCACCTTCGAACATAAAAACATACGGGTATATCATGAACTGAAGAAGTCTGATACCTAGCTGCCAGGATTCTTGCGATATTATTACGTAATGTCTGCGTACATTTTTTTTATCACGACGTTCCATAATTTTAATAAGCTATATGCCAAATAAAAATTATTTTTATGACGCTAAATTGATCTAATTTTTTTGTATAAAATTTGATTTGCATTGCTATGCATGTACCTAAATTGGCAATTCAAACCAAAAAGAATGCTTAGTTAATTGAATGAGGCGAAGAATCAGAAAATGCAGCAGAAGCAAAAGTAGGTTGAAATGTGAAAATTCGAACATAGTTGGACGAACAACAGTTCAACATAAATAAGAAGCTCATTACATCACACAGACATTTTTTGTTATATCATTATATGAAATAAGAATATTTCAATTTTCGTAATTTTGATAATGAAACTGCTTTGAATTGAATCTCTATTGAGTAACAAAATGATGGATTTTACATGACTGTGACTTCGTACCTTATTTACGTAAAAATAAATAAATCCGGTGATCAAACACGAGAAATAGTAATGAAATAATCATTTCGTATGCATACTACCGATGATCTTATATACCTTACTAAATTTCACAAAGACAACATCCATTTCTTATTTATAGTTTCAATTTATCTTATATTTTTTCGCATTCTTAACAACTGTTACCCTTATTTGATGTATTCACATAATATTCACATTTTCGGTGCTAATGTTTTTTATTATATAAAATAGGCTGGTTGAAATCACAGTTTGTACAATATAATAATCTTTTTCGCCACTGTAATAAATATAACATAGAAATATAGTATAAATGGTCACCTTACACCCATGTGTTTTATGTAATAAGTCTGTAAAATGTAATCAAAAGGCGTTATTATGCACTCATTGCAATTTATGGGTACATGTAAAGTGTGCAAATATATCTGAGGTAGAGTACCTCGACCCTAATCAACACTTTGTAAACTGGAGATGTTCAAAATGTATACTCTCTGTCTTACCCTTCTTTGATGAAAACGATTTCGGAGATGATAATTATTGTTCCGATATGCTTTCAGATATTGATAAATTAGAAAGAGAGGAATTGAGTTTTCCAAAAGGAAAGGGCATGAAAGTTTCACATCTGAATATAAGAAGTCTGCGAAACAAGAAAGTTGATCTCGAATTATTTTTGAAAGACAACCCTTATGATTTAATAGGGCTATCTGAAACCTGGTTAGATGAACATATTTCTAATAATTTAATTGCAATAAATGGATATAATCTAGAGAGAAATGATCGAGTAGAATATGGTGGAGGTGTTTGTTGCTATATACGTAGTAATATATCATATACAAGAAGAATTGACCTAGAAGATGGTGAACTTGTGCTATTATGGCTTGAAATTAAGCCTAAAAATGAGACTAGCATTTTCGTTGGTACAATCTATAGGCAGCCCAATGCATCAATGTCTATTTTCGATGCACTTGAAAATAATCTTGATAAAGTCACTGCCTTTTCTGATCGAATTGTATTACTCGGTGATCTCAATTGTAACATGTTAACAACAAATTCTTTATCCAAAAGGCTAAATGAAATAGGGAGCTTGGCTGAACTAAATCAACTAATTCAACAACCAACCCGAGTGACAGCTAATAGCAGTACCCTAATCGACTTAATACTCGCCTCTGATTCCTTTGGTACATTACAATGCGGAGTCCAATCGATTGGGTTTAGTGACCACTCGTTGGTTTATACATTAACAAAGTTTTCGGCCAGTACGTTCACGCCCAAAATCTCTCGTTTTAGATCTTTTCGTAACTTAGATGAAAATGCTTTTCTTAGTGACTTAGGTGCCATTGATTGGGATGAATTGTTAGAAGCCCAAAATGATGTTAACTTAAAATGGGAAACCTTTTGTTCGTTATTCATTCATTTGTGTGACAAGCATGCTCCATACATTTCTGTTCGAACTAAAATAAGAGGATCACCTTGGATTAACACTCAGTACATTGACATTGCAAGTGAAAGAGACTTTAACAAGAAAAGGTTTAACAAGACCAAAGATCCCATCTATTATAGCAGATTTAAAAGTTATAGAAACAAAGCCAATATCCTCAATAAAAAAGTTAAAGAGGGCGTATTTTAGAGAGCAGCTCCGAATTGCGGGCAGTGACATGAAGAAAAGATGGAATATTTTAAATGGCTTGCTACCTAACAAACGTCCAAGTAACAAGTCAGACATAATGATTGAAGGTGAACTTGTGTCAGATAGATTAAAGATCGCTCGTGAGTTTAATTCGATGTTTAGTAATGTTGGTAAATCAGCTTTAGAAAGAATGAACAAAGAAGATATTGGAAACGAAGCTCTGAATGGACTGAAACGAGCCCAATCCAAGTTTATCCTTGAAGAAATATCTACTGAATTTATTCAAAGAGAGCTTAATAACTTGGACTGTTCCAAGTCCATTGGTCTTGATGATCTACACCCTAAACTTTTGAAAATGGGTGCACATGAGATTGCATCGCCAATAGCTCATGTTTTTAATTATTCAATACGAAAAGGTAAATTTCCTTACGAATTTAAACTTGCCAAGATTGTACCTATACCTAATTGGAAATCATGTGGTGACTTAAATAGCTTTCGACCAATATCTCTATTATCCGTAGTTGCCAAAATTTTTGAAAGGGCTGTTCACTTACAGTTAGTTACTTACCTAAAAGAACATAACCTTATGAGTGAACGCCAGTCTGGCTTTAGGTCAAATTACTCAACCGCAACATGCCTAACTGAAATCAGTGATTATCTGTATAGTATTGACAATGGTCAATTGGTTGGTGCCGCTTTCTTGGATTTACGAAAAGCGTTCGACATCATACCACATAACCTTCTTATAAAGAAGTTAGAGTATTTTGGTATTACAGGACTAGAACTGGAGTGGTTCAAATCATACCTTATCGGTAGAATGCAGTGTGTATCTTTTGAGGGCACCCTCAGTGATTTTCTCCCTGTCTATTCAGGAGTGCCCCAGGGCTCCATTTTGGGGCCCTTGATTTTTTGTATGTACATTAATGATATTACTAGCGTACCCTTCCAACCTAAAACACACTTATCTTTATACGCAGATGATACAGCTATTTTCATTCCAAGTTATGGAAGAAACTCTGTACAAAAACAGTTGCAAAGAAACATTAATATCCTCACAAAATGGTTTTGGAAAATCGGTATGATTGTTAACACAGATAAGACCAAGGTCATGTTGTTTTCAAGCAGAAAGAAAAAGATATCAAATTTAGAAATAAAAATGAATGGTGAAACGCTTCAGAATGTAAATGAGGTTAAATATCTAGGAGTTGTTGTACACCAGCATCTCGACTGGTCTCCTCATGTCAACGAGGTTATTAGAAAAATAACTTATTCTATCCATTCTATTAGAAGAATTAAACAGAGCCTGAATGAAGAATCTTTAAAACAATTGTATTATACATTAATCCTTCCCCACATTGATTAATGCAGTACAGTCTGGGCGTCGTCAACCAAGAAAAACCTTTTAAGATTACAAAGATGTCAAAATAAATATGCCCGCCTCATATTAAACGCTGATTATTATACCCCGACCATTCAATTGCTTAATAGTTTAAAGTGGCAATCCATACACACGAGATTTGATTATCAATATTGCGTTCTAGTTTATAAGGTATTAAATGGATTATCCCCTCCATATCTCAGAAGACTAATTACTTACCGTCATACCATCTACCCTACTCGACATGTTCTTACCAATCAGTTATACCTTCCCAAGCCCAAAACAGATAACAAAAAACGTTCATTTTCATATATTGCAACCAAACTTTTCAACTCCCTACCACTTCATATTCAAACATCCCCTTCCCTCCAAATCTTCAAAAGACGCCTAAGGCAACACCAGACCCTTTGAACAGATTTCCTATAAGTAACCATAATGACCATTGTCTTATCATGTTCTTTTTTTTCGTTATTTGTACTTGCCCATCGTGCTTTGTCTTTGTGTTTATATATTATTTTCGTTGTTTTATACTCATTTCATTTATGATTTTTATTCTATGAAAAGCGTTGTTTTATTTATTTTCATTCACTGTGTTTATTTCTGTATTTGTTATGTAAATCATGTATGTACACTTTGACAGGGCTCCCTTGTAAAGCAGGCCTTTTGGCTTGAATGAGACTACCCTGTCTTTTAAAGAAAACGTGAATAAATAAATAAATAAATAGATAAACGTGACAGTAGTCAAACTGCGCATACATTCGTAATTCAGAAGCTTCGTTATTCCGAAGGTTCGTTATTTCGAAGGTTCGTTAGTCCGAAAACTAAATAGGACAGGTTTCCACCGATTAACTAACCTTATTTCGTCTTCGGACTAACGAACCTTATTTCGTTTTCGGATTAACGAACCTTTGGAACATCGAACCTTAGTTCGTTTTCGGATTATCGAGCCTTCGGAATCACGCCACAAATGTTCGGATTAACGAAATCTTTTATGTTTTCGGATTAACGAACATCGAGGTATAGGCAATTTGCGTGTTTCGGAATTATGAACCATCGGAATTACGAAGTGTAACCGTCAAACTGAACCATATGCTGCTAATGTGGTAGTATGTGTGTTCCCTTTTATTTATTTATTTATTTATTATTATTATTAAATTGTAATTTACATTGGGGAGTTGAACATATATTTCTGTTTTATATGAAAGCATAACAAAAGTCAACAAGAATACAGAAGCAACTGCACTTATACAGTTTAAAACCATGAATTAATTAGCATCAGCCTCGTGTTAAAACAACCAGAATATTCAATAAATATAAACGTAAATCTCAAGACATTCCTCGTCTAATCAAGCGAAACTCAACGATCGATGTTTGATGGAGCTGTATATCTTTGAGCTTATACAAGTTCAAATTAATAGAGCAATTTTATAAATTATGATTTTGATTTAGGGTATTGGGCAATTGCTTGTCGAAAGAGAATGCAATTTCAACAGATATAATCTTAAACAATTAAAAAAAGTCCTACAATAAATAAGGATGATATGAGAAATATAATTATATAAAATTTTAGAATAAAGAATGTATAGAAATTGAATAAATCTTGATATATATAAAATCTGAATAATGAATAGGGATACATAAAAAATCAACTATTAAAAAATGAATCAAATTAAGATAAAATCAGGATGATGTTCATAATTGCAAGAAGAAAAAGATGAACAGCTAAATTCATAGGTACATGAATAGATAAATTCAAAATATTATCATTAATGAACGGAAATGATAGATACATGAACGAGTAGATAAATGAATAGATAATATACTTATACATAGTTATATATACTTATTAGGGAAGAAAAGAATAAAAAGACTAGTCTAATAATTTGAAACATGTATCAAGTATAACTTGACATATCTTGTATCTGATTTAACATGCTGAATTGAATTAGTATTTTGTTTTAATTAACAAAACGAGAATTACTGACCGGAAATAAAGGTCATATTGGGATTTCATTTCCAATTATAGACACAGCTGTCATGATGAATAAGTTAACTTGAGTTGGTTTTTTATTCATAAATTATGTACATCTTTGATTTGGTAATTTGAAACCTTGCCTCCGATTGTTAAACATTTTTAATACCAATATTTTGTTATGAAGAGAGGAAATGCCATTTTGTTTATAAATCTTGTTTTCGTTGGCTTATCCTCAACCTGGAAGTTGAATTACAGCCATTTTTCTCCATTAAAAGCTGCAATTTTCGCTAATTCTTTAGGAATTAAGTGATTAAATTTCTTCTTTTGATGTCCTCATTCACTTAATATAAAAACGTTCATATTTGAAAAAAAATCCTCAATTATTCGTGCGATAACCTGCTTTTATCTTTTGTGATAGGCATAATCTGCTTTGCAGTAGCTTTAAAATGATTACCGTAATCAATCATGGTCATGTATTTGCAAACTTGTTTTCATGCTTTTCTATTTAATGAATATAAGGTGATAAGATGTACAATGCATACCCCAATACATAAACATTAGTAATTTATTTCATTGTGGGCAGGATCATAAGAATACCCCCACAAGGTACTTTTGAAATAGTTCTAACATACTTAGAGGTGTTTCAAAGGGTAAAACTATACCAATTGGCCCCCTTTTGAAATAGTTCTAACATACTTAGAGGTGTTTCAAAGGGTAAAACTACCAACTGGCTCACACCATTTGTCCACTTTTCCCCCATTTGATCTCACCCAACATATATTGGTATACAAACGGTGGGCATTGGGACAATGGCCTTTGAAAGTTCTACCACCAAGAAAATAATGTTGGAAAAGGAAAGTAAAAATAACAAGTTGATGTCCGGATATATCATCTAAATCCATCAAAAAATAGTTAAGTATTACCATGTAAAGTCCATCCACTGCCCCCTCATTCTGGGGCTCATAACGCTTCTGCCCCCCACAGTGTTTATATTCCTCTTTTCTTCGTCTGCAACCATTATTACATTACTAATACCATATATGGATTATTCAGCTCACCCACACACCTATAATGTCCACTTTAAGCCTCTACCCATTTCGTTCAATATTCTTCCACATGGCCTTCTCTCATCATCTTCGTCTTTTAATTGTGGATTGGGTGGACCACAGAGGGGAGGGGGCGACTTGCAATTGATTTCTTTTGTTCTCAAATACAGTGTAGTGAAGGGGGGGGGGGGGGGACAGAGAGACGAAGGAAGAAAGAAAAAGGAAAGGATTATAAGGAGAAACTTGAAGTGCAACTTTTCAATTTACCTGAGTAGGAGCATATGATGCAATTTAAAGCCCCCCACCCCCATCTTTAGGTCAACTTCACCCCCTACACCATCAAATTATTCTGCCACCCACACTGTTAAAAAAAACGTGATTTTACAGAAAATAAACAGATTTTGCAGAAAGCAATAACAGAATGATTCTGTAAATTCATAAAACAGGAATTTTTCTGTAATTTAACAGAACAGGTCTGTTTAAAAGGGGAAAAGGATGTTTTATTCAAGGAAATTTGTAAGATTCCATACTCCAAATACCAATTTCTTGTAAGATTACGCAAATCGGTAAGATTACAGGTGTTCTCGAGACTCTGCTGCAGGAACTTCTTTTATTTTGAGGATAAATTTTCTAACAGTGCATGAAATAATTTATTCTTAAGGCCCATATTACATGTAGTCGGACCATGGTTAAATCTCTATTTGACTGGTGCGAGTCATGATAAATCGATGAATTTGTTTTTATCCTTTTTTATTCACATTGCTTTCGTCTAGCATACAGTATACAAACAACCACAAAGGTAATTAACGTCGACACACAGACGTTGCTGATTTATTTACTCAGTTATGGCCAAAAAGGTTTACATAAATTATTCTGGCGTTTTGAAATTAAGCTTGAAGTGGTAATCCCAGTTGGTACAATTCCATTAGCGCCTCAGTTTATTGCATATTTGTCTTTATTATTCAATCAGTTAATATAGCTGGAGTAGCTCCAGGGTGATACGTTATTATGCCTTACGCTGGGTGGAAAATCCCAACTTTCAGTACTAATTTCGCGAGATAGGGGAACGAAAGAGTACGAATTACAAGGTTTTTATCTGGGAAATGTCAAATGTGAAAAAAAAATGTTTCATACATATTTCTTTCCAGTCACTACTGTGTTAAAGAAAACCCATAAAAATCATTGGCAATTTATTGGAAATTCTTAATTCATGGAATCATTTTTTGAAACCTCGAAATCCGCCCTTAATTACGGAAAATGAAGGCCATCTAAAAAAATAAAATCTGTTGAGGGACCTATCACAATATCGTAACAGGTCCATGAGGGTACACACTGCAAAGTGTTTCCATGGTTACTGTATTTACGATTTCCTATATTTTTGTGTTTTTTACCCTGCCCCCGCCCCACCTGGGAGGCGCGATAGCTCAGTCGGTGGAGCGAGGGATTCGTATTCCGGTGACCGGGTTCGATCCCCACTTGGTGCGCGAGTGCCCTTTGGTAATAAAAGGCATTAATCCTCAGTACCAGGTCCTTCGGAGAGGACCTTAAGCCGTCGGTCCTCTGGTTGCTTGCTTACAAGCATTCATGCTTTCTTAGCAGTCAGTGTGTTCATGAAATAAATGAAAATAATTGCCAATTGCTGATATAAAGTCTTATATTTACAGCATCTTCAGATGGTTACGTCAGTGTTATTAACTCTTAACATGCTACTGTCTTCCAAATAATGTCAGCAAACAAACTGCAATTACTCTGGACGTTTAGAGTTAATCAAAGGGTGAAAATAATACTTGTATTACATGGTTTTCTGTTAGGTGTCATCAAGAATGACACCAAAATGCTTTGACCTGTAAAGCAAGCAGGATCACATTTCTATACCATCATTTGCTCTCTTATTGCTTCTTTAGTAACTTGATATTTTATTGCGCTGTCGGATCGAGCTCTATTTCACCTTGGGATTTACGTGTTATCTGATGGGTGTGTGTTTTTCAAAGATTTGAGTTTGAATAAAGATCCTTCTTAAATTCCCTTTTGCGTGCAGAAAAACGCATCATTGGATCGGTTGCGCCAAAGGGTTGCGCCATGCATGCTCAAGAGACGCGCACTACTGTTAAGTATTTAGCAGCGAAGTTACACGGACAATTAAAATATGTGCGCACTGGCGATTAAACCATACTTTTAAAACAAGCACCTGTTATGGTATCAGATTGCAAATAACACTGCCTCCCCTTACTTTCAGATAGAGGCCCAGTGGAGGCAGAGCGAAGTTTAAAGTGGGGGGGGGGGGCACATTTTCCTTTGAAAAGGGCACTATCTTAAAACAAAGAAAAAAAGACTTATCCAGAGTGGCATTATGGAGCAAAAATTTTGTGGGGGCTAGATATGTCATATTACGTAAATTTGTAGTAAGCTGCGATCGAGCGAAGCGAGCGAGCAAAATTTTTGACATTTTCATAACGGAAAACCAATTTTGTGATAGATTTTGACGACTAATTTTTACAAAATATCGTATTTCTACCTTCTCTCTTTCCTTTTCTCTGTTTTTTTGGTCGTTGAAAAATTGGGGAGGGGACAAGAGCCATCTGTACGCCTCTGCTTATTATCTACCCCTCACATGACTCATGAAGCTTAAAGGTAAATGCCAGTTTTGGTAACGATATCAAAATGAGTTCGTACAGAATCCAATGAAATTACCAAGAAAATGTCTGTTTGTTTAAATAAAGAATATGTGCCTAAGGATTCTGGAAGAAATTGTGTAATTGCTGAGAAATTAGCAAATAAGCACAGGATTCGGGTCAAGCGTCGGGCACGACATTCAAAGCAACTAAATAATAATACACTGTCCCACGTGCGCTTATCTGTGTTGAAGATCTTCAATGTGAATATTTTTCAGCGTAATTTTCGAGATTTCACAAAGTTCAGTTTATGTGACTGTACCAGATCTAGATCCTCGTTGATATATTGACAATTAAGCCTGGTTTTACAGACTTTCTCATGAAATCAGTGTTTACTGCAACTACTGGCATTTCTCTTTAAGGCACGTAGCATTATCCTATAAAAAGGGGCACAGAACACGTTCGTGTGAGGCACTATTCGGGACTGCAACGGGCCCCTTGGAAATTTAAATTCGCGTTTTAAATCTAAATCCCGTCTTTCAATATGGTCCAATTCCATGGGATGGAATTTCAGTGCAATTTTTAATCCTACTAGATTTATATCACTCTAGAATATTACAGGTGTAAACATTTCACAGGATATCAGCGAGGATGTTTATAAAAGGGGTAAGCGAAAGAGACTGGAAGTCAAAACATTGGATGCGTTTATCCATGAAGTTATTAATAGCTCCATGGTAGATTAGACCTTTAATTTAGCAGGAATGCAGGTGTAGACTCCGAAAAGACAAAATGCACCATCTACACCCATAATCATTTTACCCTAGATGTGTTGTTTTCAAGTACGCATTTTAGACGTTTTATTCAACACACATACATGATCAGTCGTCATCCGATATTGGTAACATTTGTTCATATCGCTCATGTGGCGAAAATCATAGAAATAATATGATTCACTTTTTAGCAATTATGTGGAAAGCGTTTGTAATAAAAGATTCAAAATTGAAAGACTTCGTTAAATCTTACTTTACTGTACGCCATTGATAGCAAACTCCTTATCCATCATACCTCCTTCCCCCTCCATCTACTCCGCGACCCTCCACTGTAGTGTAATGGCGCAATTAAAATGCACCCTAAAGCAATTTTTAATCAGATCTGAGCCTTGAATCGTTTACCAATGGTACGTTTGGTGGCATTTTCTATATGCCAGACCATATATATAACGTACCAAAGGCTCTTCAAATTGAGAAACACAGACCGGGCTTTTAAGATTAATTGGTGAACTGGTATCTCATTATACGTTAATTGATTCTAATGAAACGTGGCATGAATGAGGAATCTGAATGAGATATGAACATGGTACGCGTGCAATATAATACACAATCAGTAATAACAAACTGTTTCCATTTGTAGAAATCTACAAATTTATTTAGTAAAATACAGATTCGTTTTCATCAGAAGCATAGCCCGAGAAGTGCTTGCGAGTGCGTGGATGTGTGTGTGTGAGAAAGGGGGGGGGGGGGGTGGAATGCAGTGGCCGATCTGGGGGTAGCGTCTTAACCACCTCGGGCTCCCTATACAAAAAAAGGAGTGTAGGATCAAACTCCAACACCCCTTCCCTGTTTACAAGAGTCGTGCAAGCAGCTACATCAGTAGCGGAACTACAAGGGGGGGGGGGGGGAGGATGCATTGCGCCATAGCTCCTCATTTGGGGCAAACCAATTTGTCAAATCCCCCTCTCCCTCTCAGAAAGAAGCTAGATCCGCCACTGGAGTGCCTTAGCAATGATTGAGCTGAACTTACAAAATTTCAGTGACACACAAATCAATTTATTTCTATAAAAAAAAGACAGCATGACATGTTAAGTACGTCCCTGATCGATCTCCTCTCACTCTTATTCTTCATCAATTTTCATTTATTTCTGACGCATAAAACTGTCAAAAAAGATGTCAAAAAATGACAATCTACCAGGTATTAGAAATGATCACTGATCAAGCATGACTTCAAATGATTCATTGTCCAAATAAGTGCATTTTCAGATTCAAAGTACAATATACATTTATATTCTTTCTTGTATCGAGAATTGAAGGTCCTCCCTGACACACGCAAACGATTATGCAGCTTAAAATCAATCAGAATGCGAAGTTCTGAACTTTGGTAATAATCTTATCATGCACTCGTTACGCAAAGGCTAGCGATTGATAGTACGCTTGATTTTACGACTGATTGTACATTATAGTCAATGGAATCAATCGTAGGAAAATGTTCTACGATCATTGCTAAGCTTTGTGTTACGAGCCCGGGCAATCATAATAGCATCCTCAGCCGAATGGCGTCTCATGAATTGGTCTTACTGTCCAAGACTGACTTATAAGGCTGCTGACAAGATCAGAAAAATGGTTTAAGGATTGTGATCTGTTAGGCCTCATAATTGTATGATTGTATCTTATTTATGTGTCCATTGTAAAATATGTATATGTTCTTTTTATCGTTGCAGGGCCTCTTTGTAAATCAGTTCTATGACTGAAAAGGCTAAATAAAACTGAAATAAGTAAACTGCTAAAATAATTATTTTCCAAAGGAAATGATATTAGGAGTTGTAATGGTCGACACAAGAACCCTATCATAATCTTATAGTGTGCTTTACACCATCAAAACCCCATAGGTTGCACAAAGAGTGTTCCTTGTAGAGTAAAAACGGTTCTAATGAACTGTTATGAACCCTTTCTACTTCTATGAAGAACCTTAACAGATTCCAAATTATACGGGACAATGAAAAAGAGCATTGTTAATTCCATTGGAGAAGGTAAGGGGGAGGGGGGGGGGGGTGAAAAAATACCAAGCGATGACGTAATTTTTTAAACTGAAAAGGGGGGTAGTTAATACACGAATATTCTTATTTCATTTTAATATCACTACTTAAAAACAAACATAGGAACGTCTCTGCCCCCCCCCTACGCTCCCCTATAGCAACGCCCGGGCGCCCCTGTGCCGCATGGAACAGCAGCAGGCAGTTCAGACGATGAAATTATGCAAAAAAGAAGAAAGAATATACACGGACCTTATTGAATCAACCACAATCACGTCAATGTCGAAAGGATTATCAGGCCTGAATGGACATTTTACCCGGTGTAAGAACAGGAAAATGTGATTCAATTTAAATGACATTTTCTGCTCAAAGAAAGGAACTTTTTCGGGCTGATGTTGTGTTTAGGAGCATACAATGTGATTCGTAAATTCCAGAGTGCTTCACAAATTGATTTTACCTCACAATATTAAGTGTATGCCATGTACCGACCGTTGTGAAAAGTAGAGTTCAAGTATACTTTTAAACAAATTACAAGGAAATCCGCCAATAGTGATTTAATTACAATGGTGTGTAGGAGGAATGTTTGATGAGAATCAAACAATGAAAATCACGCAAAAATATTTGAAAATGAATCCATCACTCATACTTTGTTATCCCAAAAAGAAACAATTTGGTAAGTACAATGAAAGAAGTGTTATACCCCATATCCCAGGCAGATCAAATGAACTGCACGGCCTATTCCGGTTTCTTCTTGTAATTAGAAGTAAAAGATCTAAATCAATGAATTTGAAATGATTCCCACCGGATTCGATGGCAAATTTGATTAGTAACAGCAAATCTTTTCAAAATGAATGAATCTTTGTTCATTTTTCTTCAAATGTTCATCATATTCATTCCATTATATTTATTTCACATTTTTGCACTTAACAACCACTTGTACGACTTGTTCTCTCTTCTACACATTCTCTCCAATCACTCTGTTTAATTACTATTGGCAATTCAATGTATGTTTGCAAGTCTCTAACAATAAGAGAAACAAACGGGAATAGCATTTCAATTAATACAACCATTTAATAGAAATAACTGATCAAATAAATATATCATTCAAATCTATTTCAATTATAAGGATTAGTTTATCCTGTTGATACAAGGATAAATTTATCTTCATTTCAAAGCTACAGGAGGATAAATTTATCCTAATTTCAAAGCTACACGAGGATAAATTTATCTTAATTTCAAAGCTACATGAGGATAAATTTATCCTAATTTCAAGGTTACACGAGGATAAATTTATCTTTATTTCAAGGCTACATGAGGATAAATTTATCTTAATTATCATAATAATTTTTTATTTACGTATTATTGCTAATATTGTAATTTAAATTCTTTTTACTCTTTTGTTGTATACTTGTAAATAGGCCTATGTTTGTATGTTTTTTTTTAAGGATGTCAAATAAATGAATTGAAAATTGAATTGAATTAATTTCAAGGGTACATGAGGATAAATTTATCCTAATTTCAAGGCTACACGAGGATAAATTTATCCTAATTTCATGGTTACATAAATTTATCCTCATGTAACCATGAAATTAGGATAAATTTATCTTTATTTCAAAGCTACATGAGGATAAATTTATCTTAATTTCAAGGGTACATGAGGATAAATTTATCCTAATTTCAAGGCTACACGAGAAGGAATTTATCCTAATTTCAAGGCTACACGAGGATAAATTTATCCTAATTTTAAGGCTACATGAGGATAAATTTATCCTAATTTCAAGGCTACACGAGGATAAATTTATCTTAATTTCAAGGCTACACGAGGATAAATTTATCCTAATTTTAAGGCTACATGAGGATAAATTTATCCTAATTTCAAGGCTACACGAGGATAAATTTATCTTAATTTCAAGGCTACATGAGGATAAATATATCAATCGTTAATTACCATTTAGGGCCCTGTCTCACATAGAGTTGCAATTAATCTTTTCGATCTCAGTAATGGAAATCCATGAATGTCATTTTCACATAAAAATAATAACGATAATGATAATAATAATAATAATGATAATAATAAGAATAATAATAATAATGATAATAATAATGATAATAATAATAATGATAATGATAATGGTAATAATAATAATGATAATAATAATAAAAAAAATAATAATAATATTAATAATAATGATAATAATAATAATTATGATGATAATAATAATAATAATGATAATAATAATAATAATAAATGAATAATAATGATAATAATGATAATAATTTTATGTGAAAAGGGTCAGTATAATTTCACTACTGTAATTTTTGGAAAAAGAAAATTTCATCAAGCCCGTCATTGCAAGAGTCACGAATTACAAATGGTTACAAATTCAACAAAATTAAGAGTTTTAATGAATTCAAAGCAAAAGTCAAGCACCGGAGCCTTTTTCACAGAATTGAAAGCACGTCACATAACATTAAATTACCAGGTTACCCCTAGGGTTGCTGAAATCCAAGAAAACCTATTCTGAATGTAAGTCACAAATTCCCGGTGTAAGAGCGCACCCCCAAATTACCTTTAATTTGATACAAGGGGCGACGCAGAAGATAATGGCCCAGTAACAATTTATTGTTGGACATATATTGCCCATTCTGACTCTCCTAAGCTGACCCTTAAAGCTTATGTTTACGACTAGAGTGTCCCCAATAGCACTAATTATAATGTAAACCAATAGGCTCTTTGGGGCTGAAGTGCTTTCATTTATTAGTTTTATTCTCGAGAGAAAGCGAAGAGGACATCACTTTGTGATAAAGCGCAACACTTTCCCGACTCTTCTCCAAATCAATGGATCGATGGTCACATGGTTAAAACGGAAATCCTGTTGCGGCTATTAAAGTGGAAACAGTCGTAGTAGGTTTTCTTGTTTCCACGCCATTTTAATATGAAGATAGTAAACGGGTCAGCTGCTAAGGATTGATCTTCTCTTGCACTTGAATAAAAAAGTACCCGAAAGCCAGTTAAAATGTAATTCATTACTTAAGTTTTTATACATGTCTTAATGTGCATGTGCCGTGAATGTAACTCAAAGAAAAACACATCATTAATTCTTTCTAATTAATTAATGTATTTATTTATTTGTTTATTTTGCATTCACATTCATTTATTGATCAATTTATTATTCATTATTTATTTATCTGTTACTGTATTCATTACATAATTTGTTCATATATTTATTTATTTCGTTAGTTAGTTATCCATTCATTCATATTTTTAAGAGGACACTCGGGTTCACTAATTACAATAAAAAAACTAGTCTTTACACAGAATCATGGCATAAAAATCATTACAAGAACGTGAATTTGAAGTCACGTTACATCAGTAATATGGCAAATGTTTCATACCAAAATATGAATAAATATACCAAGATAATGACAGAGATGCCAGGTACATTATTTTATAAACATTCTCATTACTTTGGCATATTTAACAACGTGATTTTTTTTCATGACCAGAACCTATTTTCAGTAGGCCTATATCTAATAAAAGGTAGCAAATCAAAGGCGCGTTGGCACATTACTGAACCCCGTCTTACCAAGTGTTACAATTGATCCGATCAAGCTCAAATAAAACTATTATATGCACATCCATCAATGTCATAATCTTCTATAAATGAAATTTGGACAATGTACTTTGTGAACAAGAAAACAATGTACATCGTATCTAAAAATATTTTGAATAAGCATGCATATTATATGTTGACGTTGCTGGCTTTCCATAGTTATGGTTGATCGGATCAATCGCAGCTCTTTGTAAAACGGGGCCCGGGAATATTTTGATAGAGGAGGGAAGACTATCTCAAAATACGTCCCATTGAAGTACAGGGGTAAGATAGAATTTGACGGTAAAAACACACTTTTTACCTGACTCTCTTTCATTTCTCTTCTCTTCTTGTTTCTTGTTCTTTTTGTTATTTTTAATCTTCTTTTTCCTGTTTTTGCTCATTATTTTATAAATCATACACAGCAAAAACTGTGGTGTTAACCGGTTTACATAGAGGACCACACCAGTTATTTTACATCGGTGTTAAATCGGTGGTGTTAGTTTTACACTATGGTTGTTACATTTACACTCTTTGGTGCCTATGTTCAATCTCTAGGGTGTTATTTTAACACCTTAGGGTGTGGTCCTCTATTAACACCAATTTGTGTCAGTTTTAACACCACCGTTTTTACAGTGTAGGAGCGGTCGCTCTCCTGTCCCCGTAAGGAGAAACAATTTATTTTTATTTTTTGATGAGTGTAATACAAACTTCAATGTTTCTTTATGTGCAATACTCAATGTTTATGATGCTAATGCGAATAATGAAAGGATAGTTAAATATGATATTAATAGTAATGATGAAAATGATAATAATGAAATCTTAGATTAATTATGATAATGAATCAAATAGTTAATGGTTATAAAATGATTGTATTACAATGATGATTGATTTGGCAATAACGTATGTATGTATTTACCTCAGGCATGTGATTTTTTTCACGTATTTTGGATTGTGTTTCTAATTCCCGCTTTTCACTATGTTGTAATTTTTATGTATATTTTTGTATTTGTCTGAAAGTCTGTAATTCGGCCTTTGGGCCTCGAATTATTTTTTTGTTCAAATAAACCATTTCTATTCTATTCAATCCTACTGAAAGAACACATTGACCCACAGTATGTGCCACAGTGTGGAACACAATGCACTGTAAAAATGCGGTGTTAAAACTGACACCAATTGGTGTTAATAGAGGACCACACCCTGAGGTGTTAAAAGTACACCCTAGAGATTAAGCATAACACAAAAGAGTGTAAATGTAACAACAAAATGTGTTGTAATAACACCTATAGGTGTAAAACTAACACCACCAATTTAACACCGGTGTAAAATAACTGGTGTGGTCCTCTATGTACACCGGTTAACACCACAGTTTTTGCTGTGTGTGAAATCACCTTCAAACTGTTAAATTTGAGCACTCGTGGATCAAGATAATCACATGGTCCACCATGTGACCACGCTGCGAACAGTCATCTTCACACTGTCGATTTTGAGCCTTTAAACAGAGTGAATAATATTTCATTAAAGTGATTGGTTAACATTGGTTTGACTTAAAAAAAATCTGAGCTAGAATGTCACACTTGTCACCTGTGTCTGTGATATGTTACAAAAATGAAGCCCAGAAAAAATTGCGTTCAAAAATATTTATTTAGTGCTTCAAAAATTGAAATATAAAGTGACCGGAAACACCATCTTAATTTCATCCCATTCACTTATGTGTACTATTTAGGTGTCTATAAGACGCCTATTTACAAAATCGGGATTTGCCTTGTAGTTTTAGCTTGATTCTCAATAATGGTTGTTTTCAGGGTTTATTAGTTCTAATACATGCACTTGTACACGTGTTTCATCTTGGTTTGAGAATTTTTTAAATCAGCTGCTCACAAAGTTAAACAATACCTTTAAGTCCATCAGTGTGAACACACTGTGTGACGAAGTGTTCTTTCCAAGCAGGGAAGGACCGCTAAAATTGAACTGATTGGAAATGTTAAAACTTCACATATCTCCTTTCCACACCATTTTAGAGTGACGAACCTAATAAGATAAGCTCAAGGCCAGATGAAATTATTATTCGTTATCCCCTTATCAAACTTATTGAAAATGTAAAAAGTGAATTATTCAGTTGGTTATCAATGAGCAGAATGCTTTCGTAATATTAGCATTTCAAACGATGAGTTAGCATTCTAAAATCTTTGAATTGACAAAAAAAAGCTATAGTAGTTAAAGGGATCCAAAATGTATTTGATCGTTACAATTACATTTCTAAGGAAAAGAAATTTCGAAAGTTGTTAGATGAAGTTCCAATCAGCTTTGTTTTAAGTTGCCCTTCTCTTTCCCCCGAAAAACGCATCAAACAACCCCCAACGAACTAACCATTGACTTAAAAGCTCGGCTGTTGACACTATTAATCAAGTACACTAACTTGTCAGTGAAATTGAGACAAATTGCTGATGAAATGCGCGGAAAATCCAGAAACGGCAATGCAAAGGGTGATAGATTTTCGTGGTTGTTGTTTCAAGAGAATTATAGAGTGTGTGGGTGTGTGGGCGCGGAAAGGCTTTGGAAGTGAGTCGTGTGAATGTATCATTAAAGGACAAGTCCACCCCAACAAAAACCTGATTTGAATAAAAAGAGAAAAATTCAACAAACATGACACTGAAAATTTCATCAAAATCGGATGTAAAATAAGAAAGTTATGACATTTCAAAATTTTGCTTCATTTAAAGGTCAAGTCCACCTCAGAAAAATGTTGATTTGAATCAATCAATCAAAAACAGACAAGCACAATGCTGAAGATTTCATCAAAATCGGATGTAAAATAAGAAAGTTATGACATTTCAAAGTTTCGCTTATTTTTAACAAAATAGTTATATGAACGAGCCAGATACATCCAAATGAGAGAGTCGATGATGTCATTCACTCACTATTTCTTTTGTTTTTTATTGTTTGAAATATGAAATATTTTGATTTTCTCGTCATTGTCATGTGAAATGAAGTTTCATTCCTCCCTGAACATGTGGAATTCCATTATTTTACCATTTTGTGCTTCAGGCAAGGAGGTCCTAATCGTCAAATTCGTAAAAATTGAAATATTGTATAATTCAAACAATAAAAAACAAAAGAAATAGTGAGTGAGTGACATCATCGACTCTCTCATTTGGATGTAACTGGCTCGTTCATATAACTATTTTCTTAAAAATAAGCGAAACTTTGAAATGTCATAACTTTCTTATTTTACATCCGATTTTGATGAAATCTTCAGCATTGTGCTTGTCTGTTTTTTTCTCTATTGATTCAAATCAACATTTTTCTGAGGTGGACTTGACCTTTAAGGATGTTCCATCCACGATGCACATCGGATTAAAAAACACGGTAAATATATTGAAAATGCCCGTCAAATGACGATGATCATAGGCGGATCCAGCTTTTGGCAAAAGGGAGGGGGGGGGGGCGCACTGCCGAACGGCGCACATATTTTGCACTTCATCGGCGTCGTAAAAGAAAATGTTGAAAAAGGGGGTAAAGTCTGACCCTGCCAAATGCTCTTCAAAATATAGGATTTCCAGTCATGCCATTTTCAGGGGCGGATCCAGCTTTTACCAATGGGGGGGGGGGGCCGAGAAAATATTTTCATCAACATTTTTCTCGATTGGCAGCTATAATTTGATTTTTTTTGGTTTTTCAGGGGGAAGTCCTAAATAAAGACCGAAGTTTTAAGCATATATTAGTTTTTATTGTTATAAACAAGACAAGGTATCTCATGTGGTCTTAATATATAATGCGAGCGCGAAGCGCAAGCTCAAATTCTTTGATATTTTATGTCCTTAGACCTGAAGATTCTGAGGAGATTTTTTTGGTGATTAATGAAGAGGATACAAGTATCACTAATTAAATAATGAGAGTGCGAAGCGCATGCTTAAAATTTTTGTTATTCCGACCTGAAAACTGGACAGCCTAAGTACGATTATATCTAAATAAAAAAAAACAAGCTGTGTGTCTCAAACAATTGAATGCGAGCGTGAAGCATGAGCTTAATTTTTTGATATACTGACATGATAAAGGAGCATTTTTGACAAATTTTGTTAAGAATTTTCAAAGAGGATAGGTAACTCACAAATCAAACAATGCGAGCGCGCAGCGCGAGCTGAAATTTTGTATAAACAACGTGTGTAAATGAAACAAATAATGAAAGCTTCATGTGCGAGCTAAAAATATTGTGTGCAAATTGATTTCAGAACTGGATATATAAGTGCCAATCCTTTTAATCCTCTTAAATGGGATTCATTACACAGGCAAAGCAAGCGCGAAGCGCGAGCGAAAATTGTTAAATTCTACATTCCAATTCTTCGATCCCCTCACCTTTTTCTTGTTACCTTTCGGGGTCGGGCCGGCCGTTACGAGGCTGTAAATAACACATCATGGGTATGATACCTCTTTCTTGTCTTCTGTTTTTCAAAGTTTCTATCAAGTTAAAGAGTACATTTTTTTCTGCAGGTTGTCAAAAAATAGGGGGGGGGGAGGACCGGTTCGGCCCCCTCCCGGATCCGCGCCTGATTATGCATGACTGCACGCAGATAATATTTCCGGGGGGGGGGGCAAGACTCGAACATATTTTTGAAAAAGAAGAATAAATAAAAACGATAGAGTAAACGGACCGAGCTACTAACTCAATGGGGCAATTTTCTTTTTTATTACAAGTGTAATAAAAGTATTTGGTGCACATCTCACATTTGCAGATTTTCATAGTTTTCATGAAATTTTAAGTAAAAAATGTGTTTTCACAACAGCTGATCGGGAATTTGCCCCCCACCCCCTACCCCCTTGCTGCGTACGACCATTCCCTAAAGTCCACTTAAATATATCTCATTATAACAAAACAATATACATCAATTTAAACCTATAATCTTTCTAAAACATATTTAGAGAGAGATTGAAAAACTTATTAAAGAAAGAAACAAGCAAAAAGTAACACAAATTATGCATGATAGGTGCGATTTCAAAATCTCGTGTACTAACCCTTTTATTGCGATGAGGCCAATACTTGTGTATATTAATTGAGATACAAGTTGTTTTTGTACTATACATGTATATATACAATGATACTATATCATGAATCATTTGGAATACATCATCAATCCAGGTTTATATACTATCATTAAATTTTCATGTACATAATGTATAGGCCTATATACAGAATTTGGTATATATATATATATATATATTGTGATGCTTTTCATTAAATCTAATGCAATTTGTAATGATGAGTAATTTTTATGTAAATACTTTGATGAAACTGAATATGATGCTTATGACCTGAATTCAGAAAGAGATCCTTCAAGACAGAGCTTTTGAAATAGTTCTCCAGTTTTACAGGTAACGTTATCTTTGTTTTTAACTTCTTCCTGAGTGATCGGATGAATAATATTTAACTTAATGGAAGATGAAAATAAATCAAATTTTGTGGCGTAACCATTTAAACGTTAAAACAAAGGTATTGAAAAAATGTATTTATACATTGAAAATATATGAGAGAATCGGGGTTCGAGGAAAGCAACCAAATATACCCAGAAAAATAAACCACTAGAATTTGCCAGAATGTGTCGAAATTCTGCAAATAGGTCAATCTTGTGACTTTTGGAAAGGTACTTTTGAGAACTTATACAATGAATCTCTCACGCATGATTTCACTGGAGTGAAAATTATTTTCAAGTAACACATGTAAAAAAAAAATATTGACCATCCCTAATTGTATACTTTCTTAAAATAGCCCAGTCTGATCTAACCTTAAATTAATTCGCTATTGCAGGCGGTGGCTTGCTTTTTTAGGACATGTACAGAATGCCATTGATGGGAGAAGTGCAATGAAGCAAATTAAAAAAATAATTAATTACTTGAGAATGATGAAAAAATTCCTAAGCCAGTGAAAAATTATGAAAGATATTTGTATCAAGTCTTGATTACTTTCTGGTGAAACACTATAGTAGCTGTCTTACACTGAAGGCCATATAGGTGGCACAATGTGGAATGTGTAAAGAAGAAAAGTGACTGGCTTTTTTTATCAAAGCATCGGAAAATAAGATCAAAATTAAAGGATTTTCTCTACACTTTTATATGATTCTGGGATTTTTTAATTAACAAATTAAAGATTTCATGACATCTGTGGGCAACTGCCCCACCCCAGTCCACTCTGTAAGGGCATGCGATAAGCTTTGTTATTCGTTATGACCATTCAACAATAAAATGTATAACCAGGTGCTGCTGATAATTCTTGACCGGCGCCGATCGAGATGTGGTTGGCAATAGGCCCTTCTTCATAGCAGAAAATAATTAATATGATATTGGTAAGGGTTTAAGGGAATCCATCAAAGATTTTAAAAGCAATTAGAATTTCATATTTTAATGGTGATGTCATTTGCGAGCATTTTTTTTCAAAATCTGTTGTAACAAAAAATATCAATGAAATGTCATTGTTTAAAAATGAAAATAATTTTTTTATTGTTTTTCAATTGTTTTCAATTTTAATTTCAATTTATTTCATTTTCAACAGAACAAATTAAAGTGGTCGAAATAATTACAATCAACTTATACAGACAATATAAATTGAGGCATGTGCAATATATGATATTTTTCCATAAAAAGTAAAACAAAACAAAGTATTATATATCAGCAAAATATTATAAAATTCTGAGCAAATGGAGGGATCCATTAAAAAGCAGTGCTTGTATTGTGTGGACCCCTCTAAATAATCATTGTAGTATATAAACATTCCAATCAATTCACATCCGCTCCTGAAAGACTTTATCAGTAATCATGAACCACTGATTAAACTTTTGAAAAGTATTTCGGGGCAGCTGCTCGTATATGGGCTCGTATATGACGTCACAGATCAAAAACTCAAACTTCTAATAACTTTCTTAATCTTTGATAGGTTTTCCGTAAACCTTCACCAATACGGTTCTGCTATTTTTACTGTAAATCATTTGTCAGGGAGAATTTCCCTTCAAAACAGGTCGATAGAATGGTACCTAAGAAAAACCTATAAATTTGAAATAAAATCCTTGATTCGCTAATACACATTTCCCAATTCATGCGGTATCTGTTACCATAGAAACTAGTTTAGGAACCTGCCATCCACTGTACTATCTGCAATTAGGTATTAAATTTAAACAATAATTGCTATTATCATATCATTTACTATCAACTATATACGTATCGTATCAATATCTATTCGGATCTATTATGATGTTAGAATATGAAAAATTACTTTTATTATAGAACGCTGTTATTTTTCTCTTATCCAAGTAATGCAAGTGGTTCGAAGAAATCCCGAACTTGTCTATTTCAGTGTGTTAATGGGAGCGCACATTTTGGTGTTTACAGTAAAATTTGTTTGGTATGTATGTGATGAAGTGCTGTTCTACTCTACGAAATGGCCAAGATAAATCATTTCATCACACACTCATTGAAATCATTCTGGCATGAAAATGTTTGAGTTTAATAATATCAACGATAAAGTATAGAGCTGGCCTAAAATGATTTAAAAATTCTTAATAATATATATTTTCAGTTCATAATGCTCATTCTATCGATAGGATTCCATTCAAGGCCAATGATTATGACTGATATTATCTGGAAAGGCTGTCTTTTCCTTGTTGATGTAGTATGTCATGATCTTTACCTCAGCCATTTTTACCTCTTGCTATTTTCACCTTTGCCATTATTAGATTTTTTAAAAGATTTTTTAGATTTTATTCATTTTCCGTTCACAAAGCACAACAAAATCAAACAATACATAGTCAAATTCAAAGTACATCAATCGAAATAAGGTATAAACAATGAGAATTAATGCAAACTGCAAACTAAAGTAAATTGCCTCTGCCATTATTACCTCTGCCATTTTTACCTCTGCCATTTTACCTCTGCCATTATAATCTCTGCCATTTTTACCTCTGCCATTATAATCTCGGCCATTTTTACCTCTGCCATTTTTACCTGGCACCGGGCAGACTGCCCCCCTGACATGCCTGACGAGAAGTTTTTTTTTGCTTTTCAATTTTTTTTTTCTGCTGTGAAATGTCCTTTATATCCTGTTGAGGACCCTTTTTTTCGTTTGTCAATTTTTTTCTGGAACGAAACGAAATCCTTTATTTGTGGTTGGAAACCCTTTTTTTGGTAATTTTTTTTTGCGGACGATTTTGCTACCCCTGTGGAAAATCCTAGGTACGCTAGTGCTGTATTTATACATTGAAAATTATATTAGTATTTTAAGGTCTAACGAATATACGTTTGGTTGCGTAATTATACACTCCCGGTATTAGCAACGGGTTTTAGCAAAGTTTTGGACTAAAATATCGAATCATCTTCATAATCTTAGTACTCTTTTTCTGCGATGTAATTTGATAGTCATCAAACGAGATTAATATTTCAGAATTACTTATGATATGCATATAATTGTCTATACAAAGGAGAGTCTTATGATGGTGCGACACTACGGAAGTGAAATATATGAGAGAATCGGGGTTCGAGGTTAGCAACCAAATATACCCAGAAAAAAAAAATAAACCACTAGAATTTGTCAGATTGTGTCGAAATTCTGCAAATGTAGTAGACTTGTTAACTGCAAAAAAGGGGTGAACGCTGCATTTTTTAGTACAAATGTCCTTGAGTTCTTGAGTCAAAAGAAAAAGATTCATCCAAAGAGACACGCTGTATCTATGCAAATAAGCAAGTAATTTGCATAAATTTGCATATTATGTCGATATGTAAAAACAAGTAATTCAGAATATATATTTCACCAGAACTGCCCTAAAATTGGAAATATAGACTTAGGGTAAGACAGGGAAGAAAATTGTCATAAAATAATTGGGATATCCTTGTTTATTATTACCTAATTTACATAAATTATGCAAATTATAATTTAAAACAGAGTATTCTTTCAAGAATCCTGAACTGTTTTATAAATAACAGCAATTAATACCAAATGTCAACATTTTACATGAAAGAGAATATATTAGCGAAAACATCGATATGCTTCATGACAGTATTAGTGTCTTAATTTGCTTAGAAAGAGGGCAAATATGTCAAAATGTATGACGTGATATTGCGCTAAAACGAGACCAAAACAACCTCTATGTCACAGTCACACTCACGAATCGGACAATAAAGCGATCAATGGTATGTCATTTGAGATAACACAATCTCAACACAATAGCTTCCATCGGCTTCTCGTATCGCTTTTGTTGGTGTGTCTGCCACACCGTAATCTGTGCTATACAGTATACGGGCAAAATGCATTTCGGTATCGGTAAAACACTATTAAGTTTGTTTTATTTGTTTCTAATTTGTTTCTCTTGGAAAATTTACAGGAGACATTGCTTTGCTGGTTACTGCTTTAATGAAGCTCTGGCACATGAATCATGACGAATGTACCCCACCTCAATCCATATTTTAACTTTGTTAAAATATATGTCTTTTATAGACCCCGAAGTGGCAAGACTGCATTCCCCGCGGCATTACCGCTACTTTGCAAAACCAGTTTGACTTGTATTATTGACTTGGAAAAGACAGATGTATGAGACATCAGTTAACATGTTTCCTGTTTATTTAAGCCTACGTCCACAGGAGCCCTCCGAATTTACTCCATCCCCTCTCTGTATTTCGACACTAAATAAAAAAAATATCGTGTTTAAAAGGCAAATTGCGTTTTTGGTATAATAAAGCAACTTTTTCATATTTATCTTTATTGATATTATTATTAATGTTATTATTATTATTATTGTTCTGCAGTTTGTAGTAATGCTCTAGCACAGTAAAGGCTATAACCCAACAGAAGCATGCCTAGGATACCCTTTTCCCATTTGGTTTTATGTATTCAAAAATAGTTTATTGTCTTCAGAACTCTTAAAAAATTACTTTTGTTTGTATTGATATCTTGGAATAGATTGAGAAGAAAATACTCTATAACTGACATGCAGAAGAGCTGTAGTACATTGAAAAAAGAAGCCACACGTAAGCTCTATAATACTCAAACCCCGTTATTGCTTCCACTCTCTTTTAAATTTAAATATTTTCAGAGACCATTCGGAAGAAAGATACATTTCTACTACACAGAGTAAAAGCCTCTTTACTTTCTCCTCTTGAAAAAAAACACATAGAAGGCATTGTTTTATATCGCATAAAATAAGTTCGTGTACATGACGGTGGCCTTTCGAAGTTGCCCAACCCTTTATTTTGTTTTGACAATATCGTCTAAATGAAGCCCTCATCTGGAAAAGGGCACTTATTAAAGGCAGCATCTACATTATATAGAGGAGGCCCTGGTATACTTGGAAGCGGGGGCTGAAGCACCCGCAAGATTTTCCGGAAGAGGGGGTGGGGGTGCTGCGTGTATTATTCTCGATAGATAGCACCCCCTGGAATTCCGGCAGATGTGACCAAAAAAGAAACGTTACCCAAAAAACTTCATTTTGTAGTGCAATCCTTTTTCTTTATTTGCCTGTAAAATTAATTGACGTAAATTTGAAAATCAAAAAAGGTTCAATGTAAAATTTTGGTCCCAAGAAATTAAACAAGCTTCAGCCCCCTCTTCCCAGTGCCAAGGCCTCCTCTATATAATGTAGATGCTGCCTTTAATAAGTGCCCTTTTCCAGATGAGGGCTTCATTTAGACGATATTCTAAATATATATTGTCAAAACAAAATAAACGGGTTTGGCAACTTCGACAGGCCACCGTCACGTACACGAACTTATTTCATAAGATATAAAACAATGCCTTCTATGTTTGTTTGTTTTTTCAAGAGGACAACGCAAAGAGGCTTTAATGTGTGTAGTAGAAATGTATCTTTCTTCCGATTGGGCTCTCAAAATATTTAAATTCAACATAGAGTGGAATCAATAAAGGGCCGTGTGGCTGTTCTTCAATTTACCACAGCTCCTCTACATGTCAGTTGAAGAGTATTTTCTCCTCAATCTATTCATGCTATTCCAAGGTATCAATACAAACAAAAGTAATCTTTTAAGAGTTCCAAAGACAATAAACTATTTTTTAATACATAAAACCAAAAAGGGAAAGGGTATCATGAAGAACAGCGACAAAGAAAGGGTATCATGAAGAACAGCGACAAATCCTCAAGCCCCGGGAACTCTGAAAACCAAAACAATACCCCTTTGTCCGATAACACTGACGAAGAATCAGATTCTGAGAAATCGGATAACTCCATTGTAACGGTTGACAATGGTGTTACGACAACTCCCAATGCTGACCATTTATGCTCTAGTAAGCCTTGCCGTTGTAAAGACTTAGCTCAAAAGCTTGACAAAATCGGCCTCGAAGTCACCGAGCTAAAAGAAGCAATCGTCAATCTAGTAGACCGTGACAAGGGACCTCAGTCACCTAGGTCACGCAGGTCAAAAACCCAGGAACCTTCGCTCGTCAACGAAGCTCACCCGTCACCTGAGAAGTATGGCTCAAAGGAAGAAGCGACTCTTTCTTCTCAAATGGACGAATATAAGCAAGTTCAACATCAGCGATTCAAGCAAAGAAAAGATGTCTTGATAGTAGGAGACTCGATGGTTAAATACATTTATCCGTCGAAACTATCCCGCAGCAAACGTGTTGCCTGTAAAACTGTCCCAGGAGCTAAAGTCGAAGACGTATACGACGTCACTGATAGACTTGTCAAAACCCATCATGTCAGCGAAGTCATCTTCCACATCGGAACAAACAACCTCCAAAGTAACGACCCTTCTGTTATCGCAGCAAAACTTGAGTCTCTTGGAGAATACGTCTTGAAGAATTGTAGTAGCGTAGAAATGATCACAATGAGTTCAATCATACATCGCCGAGAACGTCATGCTGATCTCCAAAAGAAGGCCGACGACGTCAATCATCTACTTCGTGAAATGACCACGAAGCATGGATGGGGATTCATCGACAACAGTGCAATCGACAGCGAGCGTCACCTCATAGCTGATGGTCTGCATCTCAACCGCTCTGGTGTTATGATGTTTGCTTCATCTCTTGTTCGTCATATCAATCAGATAGAACATGACAACGTGTCAATCGCTGATCGTGCACCAGATCGTCGTCATGCTCCACAACACCAATTATATGAGCCGATCACCAGTCCTCCTCAATCACGCCTTTACGCGGATGTTACAGCGTTGATGCCTAAACTCGCCGATTGTCAATGTTTACAAAGTGAGACACACCCACTCCAATCAACCAATGAGCGAGATGGACACGCAACACACCCCCACCGAGCCCATTCTAGTGACAATAACAATGCACTATTCAACGAACCATGGCATACGCACTCAACGTACAAAGGCTGCTTCAACTGCGGCGAACTGAATCACAAGCAACGCAATTGCCACTTCGAATCTAAAATCCGTTGTCACAAGTGCAAACAACTTGGACATAAATCAAAATTCTGCAATTATGACAGGAATTACTAAGAATTTGGCAAGGAAGACTTAGCCGGGAATCCCGTGCAACTTTCTTCAAAATCTGTTAGTACTGTAGCCAATTCTCACAGACTGCATGGAATAATGCAAGAATGTAAACCTTGCACAGACGTTTCAGAGAAATGTAGAATTATAAACTTAAGTGATGGCCAGATTCCTGCCCTAAAAAAAGGACTCAAATTCATATTTTTGAATATTCGTAGCCTAGTCAGTAAAATAGACTCATTATCGCATTTGCTTGCCAACAATGAAATTGATATTCTTTGTTTGAATGAAACATTTTGCGACGGAAGCATAAGTGACAATGAGCTACATATGGACGGTTTGATAATTGAAAGAAATGATAGAACACGTTCCGGAGGAGGTGTAGCTATTTACATATCACGTAATTTTCAATATGTTAGGCGTAAAGATTTTGAAAATCCAGACCTTGAACTGATATGTATTCAATTACGACTGCCTTTTCAAAAAGACATTTTGATCTTTTGTGTTTATCGGCCTCCGTCAAGTGATGCCTCATTTTTTGAGAAATTCACAGAGCTAATGGAATGTGTTCATTGTTCATGTAAGATGATTGATGAAATTTTAGTTTTTGGTGATTTAAATTGCAACCTTTTAGGAAATGATAATTCTTCTCAAGTCTCCAAGTTGGAGTTTTTATTTGGATCGTTCAATTTTAAACAGTTGATTGATACGCCAACTCGAGTAACGAATAGCTCAAGCTCATTAATTGATATCATATGTTCTACAAAGAGTGAAACTATTAGTGAATTTGGTTGTGTTCACACATCACTGAGTGATCATTATCTCGTGTACGCTATACGAAGGTGTAATCAAAACAAAACACATTCTAATAGGGTAATCAAATTTCGTTCTAAGGAACAATTGAGATCAGATGATTTTCTTCAGAAAGTCCGGGATTCACCCTGGTCTGATCTTGAAGCAATCTCTGACGTCAACATGTATTGGAATAAATGGAAAGACATTTTTGTTTCAACTATTGAGGAAATAGCACCACTAAAGCATTTACGAGTACGTGAAAAGACTCTTCCATGGATAACGTCAGATATAATAAAGTTAATGAGAAATCGAGATTCGGTGCATCAAAAATTTTTAAAGGGAAAAAATTCAAAAGATCACGATGAAAGCCAGACCTTGTGTATTTGGCAGAATTACAAAAAACTGCGTAATGATGTCAACATCTTAATGGAAAAATCTAAAAGAAATTATTTCACTTCTAAAATTCGTGATTCTGCAAATAATTTTAAACAAATGTGGAAATATCTAAAAGTCTTATTACCACAAAAACAATCACTTATTCCTAATATTTTTGAAATAGAGAATGTTTTCTGTCGTGATGACAAAATCATAAGTAACGCATTCAATGATTATTTCGTTGAATCTGTAAGATATCCTGAACTCCAGAGAGAAAGTCTTTCCACACTCGACTGTAATGAAACAGATAATGTAAGAAAGCATGTTCCTCTTTTTAAATTTGATTTTGAAATGGTTGAAGAAGATGTCATAGCTGATCTTTTATCGAAATTAGACATCAATAAATCAACTGGCGTTGATGACATTAGTAGTTCACAACTAAAATATGCTAAAACAGAAATAACCCCTCAAATAACAAAATTGATTAATATGTCATTAAACGAGGGAGTTTATCCAGAAGAATGGAAAAGTTCTAAAATCTGTCCATTGTTTAAGAAAGGAGAAATTAATTTGATATGCAATTATAGACCGATTGCAATTTTGCCTGTTGTAAGTAAACTGATAGAAAAGATTGTTCACAAACAATTATATTCATTTTTAACCGCACATGATATCTTAAGTAATTCACAGTTCGGTTTTCGACCTGGACATTCGACCTCTGCAGCATTGGGTTCGCTTACAGATCAATGGTTACGCTTCATTGACATTGGGGAAATAATAGGTGCAATTTACGTTGATCTAAAGCGTGCGTTTGACACTGTCGATACTCAGGTTATGTTGGTCAAATTACGTCGTATTGGATGTTCAGATAAAGTGGTTACGTGGTTTAATTCTTATCTCAATGATAGAACCCAAAGAGTAGCTGTACGAGGCACTCTTTCGGATGAGCAATTTGTTTCGCTAGGAGTACCGCAAGGGTCCGTCCTTGGACCGCTCCTTTTCTTAATATACATCGATGATTTGGTTCATGCCTTGAAACATTGTAGTATTACCATGTACGCAGACGACACCACATTATTCGTTCACAGTACGTCTGCACAAGATATTCAACATAAGCTTCAAGATGATATGAATTACTTAAAAGAATGGTTAAACGTAAATAAACTCAAACTTAACACGGATAAAACAAAGTTCATGTTTATAGGGACACCGCAAAAGCTATCTAATGTTTCTATGGAAAATGTAATAATCAAATTTAATGGAGATGTTATAGAACGATGTACAAAGATTAAATGTCTTGGAGTCATCATTGATCAACACCTATCGTGGTCATACCAAGTTGACAATGTATGTAAAAAGGTGTATGCCAGCTTAGGTATGCTAAGAAGGGTGAGGCCTTATGTTGACCAAAATACCCTCAAGACTCTATACCTATGTTTAGTTCAATCACACCTTGATTACTGCTGTGAAATCTGGGGGTTGCGTTTCAATATGCACACAGATCGTATAATTAAGCTTCAAAAAAGAGCTGCTAGATTAATCCTGAAATGTAATTTTTATACCCCCTCCAAAGAAATGTTTCGTGAACTCCAATGGCTCCCGTTCAATGACCGCGTTACCTATTTTAAGTGTATTTTTATGTATAGATGTATCAATGGTCTGTCATCGGAATATTATCGTAATGTGTTTACTTTTGCAAGTGATTCTCATTGTTTTAATACTAGATATGCAGCAAAAGATAATTTGATCACCCCAAAAACTCATACCGAAATTTTTAAACACTCTTTATTTTACTCAGCGATTTTACTTTGGAACAACTTGCCATTTAATTTGAAACAGTCAAAATCTTTATCAATCTTTAAACAGAAACTTAAAGTGCATCTTTTTAAATTCTAAGTTTTATTATTGCCTCTTAAATTTGAAATCAACTTTTTATGTCTATCTACTTTATTTTATTTATATGTAATGCTTCGTGTGTAAATTTGTTAATTAGTATCATGCTTTTAACGATGTCGTATGTTTGCTACTATGTTTTCTGTTATGATACGAGTCATGTTATTTAGAATATTTCTGTGTATATTTTGAATGTATTTAAATGTTTTATACTTGTTTTTATCATGTATTCCAGGGCCCCACGGGAGACCAGTTTATTGCTGAGTGGGCTACCCTGGTTAAATATATTGAAATAAATAAATAAATAAATAAATAAAATAAATCATAGGCATGCTCCTGTTGGGTTATAGCCTTTACTGTGCATGCTAGAGCACTATTACAAACGGCAGAACAATAATAGTAATAATAATAATATTAATGAAAATTATAATAATATCAATAATGATGAATGTAAATATAAAAATATAGATATAAAAGTTGCTTTATTATACCAAAAAACCGCAATTTGCCTTGCCGATGGCTTTAAAACATGATATTTTTTTTTATTTAAAGTCGAAATACGGAGAGGGGATGGGGTAAATTCGGAGGGCTCCCGTGGGCCTAAATAAACAAAAATAATAAAAAAAAATTTCAGGAATCATGTTGTCTGATGTCCCATATATCTGTGTTTTCCAAGTTGATAATACAAGTCAAACTGGTTTTGTAAAGTAGCGGGAATGCCGGGGAGATGCATGTTTTGCCACTTTGGGGTCTCCAAAAGATAACAACGTTAATATATGGATTGAGGTGGGGTACATTCGTCATGATTTATGTGCCAGAGCTTCATTAAAGCAGTAACCTGCAAAGCAATGTCTCCTGTAAATTTTCCAAGAGAAACAAATTATAAACAAATAAAACAAAATTAATAGTGTTTTACCGATACCGAAATGCATTTTGCCCGTATGTATCATAGATTACGGAGTGGCAGACACACCAACAAAAGCGATACGAGAAGCCGATGGAAGCTATTGTGTTGAGATTGTGTTATCTCGAATGACATACCATTGATCGCTTTATTGTCCGATTCGTGCGTGTGACTGTGACATAGAGGTTGTTTTGGTCTCGTTTTAGCGCAATATCACGTCATACATTTTGACATATTTGCCCTCTTTCTAAGCAAATTAAGACACTAATACTGTCATGAAGCATATCGATGTTTTCGCTAATATATTCTCTTTCATGTAGAATGTTGACATTTTTTATTAATTGCTGTTATTTATAAAATAGTTCAGGATTCTTAAAAAAATACTGTTTTAAATTATAATTTGCATAATTTATGTAAATTAGGTAATAATAAACAAGGATAGCCCAATTATTTTATGACAGTTTTCTTCCCTGTCTTACCCTTAGTCTATATTTCCAATTTTAGGGCAGTTCTGGTGAAATATATATTCTGAATTACTTGTTTATACCATATCGACATAATATGCAAATTTATGCAAATTACTTGCTTATTTGCATAGATACAGCGTGTCTCTTTGGATGAATCTTTTTCTTTTGACTCAAGGAACATTTCTGCTAAGTGGGACATTTGTACTAAAAAATGCAGCGTTCAACCTCTTAACAACTCTACTAATGGGTCAATCTTGTGACTTTTGGAAAGGTACTTTTGGGAACTTATACAATGAATCTCTCACGCATGATTTCACTGGAGTGATAATTATTTTCAAGTAACATATGTAAAAAAAAAACATTCATCATCCCTAATTGTATACTCTCTTAAAATAGCCCAGTCTGATCTAACCTTAAATTAATTCGCTATTGCAGGTGGTGGTTTGTTTTGTAGGGCCTGTACAGAATGCCATTGAGGGGAGAAGTGCAATTAAGCAAATTAAAAAATAATTAATGACTTGAGAATGATGAAAAAATTCCTAAGCCGGTGTAAAAATTATGAAAGATATTTTAGTCAAGTCTTGATTACTTTCTAGTGAAAAACTATAGTAGCTGTCTTACACCAAAGGCCATAGAGGTGGCACAATGTGGAATGTGTAAAAAAGACAAGTGACTGACCTTTCTTTTATTAAAGCATCGGAAAGTAAGATCAAAATTAAAGGATTTGCTCTTCACTTTTTTATGATTCTGGGAATTTTTAATTAACAAATTAAAGATTTCATGACATCTGTGGGCAACTGCCCCACCCCAGTCCACTCTGTAAGGGCATGCGATAAGCTTTGTTATTCGTTATTACCATGCATTCATGTATAACCTGGTGCCGCTGATCATTCTTGACCTTCGCCGATCTAGATTTGGTTGGCAATAGGCCCTTCTTCATTATTCCACCAGCGCCTTTTTAATGGAACCAGGGGACGCTGATTATTCTTGAGCGGCCCCGATTTAGATATAGGTGGCGCTGATTATCCTTGATCGGCGCCGGTTAAGAACTCAGGCAGCGCCGATTTTTCTTTCCCGGCGCCGGTTAAGAACTCAGGCAGCGCCGATTTTTCTTTACCGGCGCCGATTTATAACCAGATGGCGCTGATTATTCTTGCCCGGCGCCGATTTAGATTTAGGTGGCGCTGATTATCCTTCATCGGCGCCGGTTAAGAACTCAGGTAGCGCCGATTTTTCTTGACTGGCGCCGATTTATAACCAAATGGCGCTGATTATATTCTTGTCCGGCGCCGATTTAGATATAGGTGGCGCTGATTATCCTTGATCGGCGCCGGTTAAGAACTCAGGCAGCGCCGATTTTTCTTTCCCGGCGCCGGTTAAGAACTCAGGCAGCGCCGATTTTTCTTTACCGGCGCCGATTTATAACCAGATGGCGCTGATTATTCTTGCCCGGCGCCGATTTAGATTTAGGTGGCGCTGATTATCCTTCATCAGCGCCGGTTAAGAACTCAGGTAGCGCCGATTTTTCTTGACTGGCGCCGATTTATAACCAGAATGATGGCGCTGATATTTCTTGCCCGGCGCCGATTTAGATTTAGGTGGCGCTGATTATCCTTCATCGGCGCCGGTTAAGAACTCAGGTAGCGCCGATTTTTCTTGACTGGCGCCGATTTATAACCAAATGGCGCTGATTATATTCTTGCCCGGCGCCGATTTAGATATAGGTGGCGCTGATTATCCTTGATCGGCGCCGGTTAAGAACTCAGGCAGCGCCGATTTTTCTTTCCCGGCGCCGGTTAAGAACTCAGGCAGCGCCGATTTTTCTTTACCGGCGCCGATTTATAACCAGATGGCGCTGATTATTCTTGCCCGGCGCCGATTTAGATTTAGGTGGCGCTGATTATCCTTCATCGGCGCCGGTTAAGAACTCAGGCAGCGCCGATTTTTCTTTCCCGGCGCCGGTTAAGAACCAGATGGCGCTGATTATTCTTGCCCGGCGCCGATTTAGAAATAGGTGGCGCTGATTATCCTTCATCGGGGCCGGTTAAGAACTCAGGTAGCGCCCTTTTTTCTTGACTGTCGCCGATTTATAACCAAATGGCGCTGATTATATTCTTGTCCGGCGCCGATTTAGATTAAGGTGGCGCTGATTATTCTTGATTGGCGCCAGTTATATGCAGGCAGCGCACTGCTACCGGCGAAGTTGTTGGAAAAAAGGTAGTTAAAAGAAAAGATAAGGAAGATGATATGATTGTGCTTTGCTGGGGGATAGTCTTTCCTTTACTGTTGCTAACATTAAATCAGTGTATAATTTTTTTTAAGCGACTCCTTTTCTTTTCTTTCCTTTATTTTTATTTTTTAACCATTGCCTTTTCTTTCTTTTACTTTTCTTTTATTTTTTGAGCGGCGCCTTCGGCACCGTTCAAATATTAGGGGGGGGGGGCGCCCCAGCTGGGAGGTTTTTGACGAAAACCGGAACAGCATTTTTCATATTAAATTTCGGAGATGATGAAGTTTGCAAATACGCTAATTGCTTGTCCCCAAACCAGAGGGTGAATTGATTCATCAATTTTCGTCAAAGATTTCTTGGTTGTTGATTGTCATGGAGGGCATTTGATTGTTGTTGTTTTAACTTTTACGGCGCGTATAATTCAGCAGTGAATATTCTTGAATCAGTCGTGCGTCAAAACTGACGCAAAACTGACGCCCTATTCCAAATGTAGGCCTTGCGTATTTTTGCATGTGCGTATAAGGGTGCGTGCGTGCGTGTGTGTTTGTGTGTAATTCGGTCTCAAGACTTACAGCATAAAATTTGATAATAATAATAATAGCTGGATTTATATAGCGCATTTTGCCAGAGGATGCAAAGCGCTTGCTATTATTACCCCGGCTTTAGCTCGAGCTACCACACTGTTAAAACTGCGGTGTTAAAACTGACACCAATTGGTGTTAATAGAGGACCACACCCAGAGGTATTAAAATTACACCCTAGAGATTACAAATAAAAACCAAAGTGTAAATGTAACAACAAAAGGTGTTGTAATAACACTTGTAGGTATAAAACTAACTCCACCAATTTAACACCGGTGTAAAATAACTGGTGTGGTCCTCTATGTACACCGGTCAACACCACAGTTTTTGCTGTGCATCAGTACATGCAAGGACTTAATCCTGCCGGATACCCATTCACCTTACCTGGGTCGTGTGCAGCACATTGTGGATGCATTTCTTGCTGAAGGAAAATACGCCATGGCTAGGATTCGAACCCACGAACCTCTGTATGAAAGGCGAGAGTCAGAACCACTAGACCACGACGCGCCAACATCCCTTCATTTGAAAAATTATACATGACGCAGATTTTTTTTATACACGACTTGAAAAATAGGATAAACACCTCCTCCCCCTGTTTTTTTTTTTCAGTACTTAATAAACATAGGGGTCCTTCCGGTGGTGCCTATACACTGTTCACAATCTATACAGATCTAAAATATACAGAAATGATATATGAATATTTTTATATTATATTTGTTTTCTTTTCTCGCCGCTCAAATGTTAGGGGTTCAAAGATTCTATTATCCTTCAGTTTTGATAAATCATGCATTCGAGGCATTATGGAAAAAAAAACTGAGCCTGGGCAACATTGAATAAATCGTGACGGAAAATATTTTCGAGACATGTTAACGGATTGACGTTAGAAAGTACGAATTATTTGCAATAATGCCAACCCGTGCTCAATCATAATTCAATTTAATATTACTTGTGAGGGAGGAGTCAAATAAGGAAATAATTTATACTAGTGTTATCATTTCACCTTATAGTTGAATAAAGCGAAATTAAACTTGAACATGCTAAAATATCTCTTCGAGTGGAAAATTTTAACTTCTCGATTGCGTTGGTAAGCTATGTTTATTTAATTCGAGAGAATCCGCATTTTTAGTTCATTAATTCAGGTTGGAAATATTCAGTTTACAGAGATATCCCAATGTCTTTTGCAATGATATTAATTCTTTAATAAATGAGTAAAAAAGAAATGTCTTTCTTTACAAAGTGGATACCAATAACATGAAGAAATCAGTCTGATCATGTAATTTACATGTAAAATCGTGGAAATATTGTTATACGTGTTTAATGGAATTTATATTAAATACTACAAATCATGTGGAGCTGCTCGCATGGGGCGTCATCATAATTTGATTGAAATTTGAAATTCGTTCATGGCTTCTGCCAAAATTTGACGTCGGGGTGTATTTTGCCTTTTGATATAAAGGAAGTGTTTAGCGAAACAGGAATTAAATCAGAGAATTGTCGACTTAATTAAGCAATTAAATATACATATTTTTTGTAAGTATAGAGGCCGTTTTTATGGTTAATAACAATAATTATATTCAAAGTATTTTAAAGAAAAAATATCATTCATAGATTAAAATGAGTTTCTGTGTATGCATTTCCGTTACTCATATTCTTTGACGATTATGTGACCTAATAATTCCCTTTAAATTGCGGTGTTACCATATGCTGACACTTAACGTGTTGTAATAGGACTCTTTTAAGGACAACGTATGGGGTGTTAGCATCTACTTTAGATGTATCAGGTTCTCCTCCCCCCCCCCCCTCTCTCTCTCGATGTCTCTCTCTCTCCTACTCTCCCTCTCAGTGATGTAATGAGCCAAAGATTTTGAGGGGCCAGATATGGCGTATTGAACGAGGAAAATACTTGAGATTTTTCGTTAAAAAATTCAATTTTGTGATGTGACATAATATTCAGAAACTGATAATCACATTTCACCCTTCTCTCTTTCCCTTTTTTCCTTTGTCGTTATTTTTTATTTATTTATTTTTTTTCATATATTTATTTATTTATTTTTTTATTCATTTATTTATCTATTTATTTATTTATTTATTTATTCATTCATTCATTCATTCATTTATTTATCTATCTTTCTATCTATCTATCAATTAATTTATTTATTCATTTATTTTTATTATTATTATTATTTCTTTCTTTTGGAGGGGGGGCAGGGCAAGCACCCCCATCTGTACGCCTCTCCCCCCCCCCCCGCTCTTCCCTTCTCTCTACTGCTCTAGCTCCTCACCCGCTCTCTTTCTTTTTCTCCATCTCTCTTTTGCTCTCCAATATCAACTCTCTCTCTCTCTTCTATTTCTGAGATATAACAATTTCAATCTCGACGTATACAACCATGGACCTATCATGCCTATAGGTCCATGATACAACCAACAGTTTTTTTTCCTATGACAAAGTAGGTCAAGGATTTTTCCCCATATTTCCCTAAAGTTGCTTTTATTCGCAACAAATTACGTGTGATCTTTTATTCAGAGCCGTATTTCATCGGAAGGAAAGCAGTGATTAAGGCAAAATATTGCAGGAGAATGAAACACAAATATGCAAATACAACACAAAACAGGGAAAATACCACCAAATCTAACAGTATTCATTAACACCATTTTATTTACCTGACAAATTGTTCTTGATTTTTAGTATTAAACTGAAAAGCAAAATTATGTCTTTGCAGACAATAATTTTGAAATAAACATGTTGCGAAAAATAGACCATTAAATATAATTGTAGATGCCAGTTCTTGCCTGGTTATCATAATTTCCATTAAATTCCTATGAGTCGAATAGAACACCAGACATGGATGTTATTATCATTCATGATCCTTTCTTGTGGTAAATGATCTTCACTATTAATATTTATTGCTTATTATTTAGCGCGTAAGAATTGTTCACCAGACGTTCTTGAAGTCGCTTACGAACAGCTTTATGAAACACGCTTCGGATCCCAAATCCTAGTTCTATAAATGTCGAATAAGTTTATGGTTATTTACAAATTTCTACATTTATTCACGATTCAGTGAGAAGACGAAAATTGAAGAAATATATCTTAATGGAATCTCTAACTGCCTCTTTGATAAGATATAATTCATTCAAATTTGAGTAGATGTTTAGACAGTGAATTTGAAAGCACTGTTCATTCTTTGCATACCTATTTTTATTTTAGTATTTTTTCATGTCACGGATATTCGTGAAAAACAACCTTCTTCTTTTTAGAAATTTTTGATATGGAAATCAATAATGGCGATGGGAGTGAATATAAGGACAGAAGTTTCCCTTGACACAAAAACGTTCTCTGGTGTCACCAATGAAATTTTAATTATTTCTATCATGCAGTCAGAGCGGAACTTATTAACGCCATTGATCAAGACGATTGTAATAGGAGAGCTTAGGTGTAATCAAATGCAACTTCAAAAATCAATCTTAACTAGATTTTTCAGCCAATTACAATCTCTAATTGATTTGTGCACCAAGGAGCACAGTTGCATAGTGAATCCCCTTCCTCCATGCTCATAGCCTTGATGCATTTTACATCTAAATAAAACAAAGCCAATAGGAATATTGTGATTTTTAAAAATAAAACTTGATATTAACCAAGATATTGATTTTGAAGTATGCTTTAACCCATTTACTATTATTTCTAACCTATCTATTTATTTTCCTCTTTCAATCTTTTTATATTTACAATTATATTTCAATTTACATAATAAACAACAAAAAATATTCTAAACAATTAGTACAAATACAATAACAAATCGTAAGGGAAGGGGATCGACAATAGGTTTATTCTGTCGACAATTATTATATTACATCATTATTCATTACATCATTCAATTTATTCTCTCTTCCCCACATATCTCAGCAGATCTATCTCAAAATATCAGCATTCACGTAGTCTTCGCTCATCATCTGATGCTCTATTGCTCCAGACACCCAGAACAAAACACAAATGGGGGGACCGTGCATTCTCTGTTATAGGACCAAAAGCTATGGAATCATTGCAATTGCCCATCCAATCACGCCAAATTTCATCAAAAGAAAAATTCACGTCCCAGTTGAAAACTAATTTGATCTCCCATTAACAGTTTGGTAGTGTGGTTATTTCGGTTCGGTTATATTCAGTTTCTATTCGTTTTCGTTTTCTATTGTTGTGGATGTGTTTATTTTCCTTGAAGCGCCATGAGCACCCGATGTGGACCTGTGCGCTATATAAGTAGCCACCATTTTTATTAGACGTTCAAGGCCCAGGGAGCTAGTTTTGAAGAGGGTATGCTGGTTTGAAAAGAAGAAAATATAGGCGAAAATGAATGTGATTTAGATCATTTTTTTAAATAAATATTTTGGCATACCAGCCGATTCCCAAAGTTGCTGCCTATGGTGTATAACATGCTCAGTAACCCCAGAAAAATCTTGGGTGCTTTGACCCCTAATATTTCCGCTTCCCAGGCAGTGTTGCCATGGAGACGTTAAGTGGAACTAATCTACGGTAGAAGGAGTGGGGCAAAATTAAAATTCAAATAAACAATTATTTTCATACATTTTCACAAAATATGATTTTTCAATGATAATCTATACAAAATGATATTCCCCCTAACGTCTGATGTAAAGCAATTATACATTCATGTTAATATTATCATCAATCATCATCATCATCTTATTATTATCATTTTAATTTTTTTTCAAAACTAATTTCATACATTTCCCCTTTTTTGTTCTCACCACCTCAGCGGATCTCCTCGCCTCTCTGGTGGTACTGTTCCACGTGACCGAATTCTACCAATCAACGTGGCCGATTCTATGGGCCTATAATATCCAATGTGAGCTACATCGTTATCTCAGGTTTATAGGATTTAACAGCACGGTCTTTACCATGATGGCTATAGCTATTGATAGGTGAGAATAAAATTAGATATTGATATTAAAAATATAAGAATGAATAATAAGTTTTAGAAAATAATACTGTATCAGATGAATTGAAGTATAAATTAAAAAAAACAATAATAATATGTATTAAATACGTGTAAATGATATTAAAGGTCAAGTCCACCTCGGAAAAATGTTGATTTGAAATAATAGGGAAACATCAGACAAGCACAATGCTGAAAATTTCATCAAAATCGGATGTAAAATAAGAAAGTTATGACATTTCAAAGTTTCGCTTATTTTTCACAAAATAGATATATGAACGAGCCAGTTAAATCCAAATGAGAGATTTGATGTCACTCACTCACTATTTCTTTTGTTTTTTATTGTTTGAATTATACAATATTTCAATTTTTACGAATTTGACGATTAGGACCTCCTTGCCTGAAGCACAAAATGTTAAAATACTGGAATTCCACGTGTTCAGGGAGGAATGAAACTTCATTTCACATGACAATGACGAGAAAATAAAAATATTTCATATTTCAAACAATAAAAAAAAAGAAATAGTGAGTGAATGACATCATCGACTCTCTCATTTGGATGTAGCTGGCTCGTTCATATAACTGTTTTTGTGAAATGAAGCGAAATTTTGAAATGTCATAACTTTCTTATTTTACCTCCGATTTTGATGAAATTTTCAGTGTTATGCTTGTTGGATTTTTATCTTTTTATTCAAATCAAGTTTTTGTTGGGGTGGACTTGCCCTTTAAATATCAAATTATATATTTTTTTTGCATTGTTGTTGCATTTCAAATACTGAGAATAGAGCGATGAGAGACGTCGTTCCGATGTATTACAACTATATAATAGAGGAATATCATTTTTTGTATTGACTTCTTACTGGTGAAGAGTGAATCACGTGACATAATAGTGTCCGATACAGGTGTAATCGCTCTGCAGGGGGCAGTGCCACAGGTGGGAGGGGGGGGGAGTGCCGAGGGGATAAGTGGTGGAGAACCAAAAAAGTATTAAAAAACAGGAGGGTATAACAATCAAAGGAAAAGAGAGAGAGGGGGGGGGGGTAGAGGAAGAAAGAAGGTAGAATGTGATGAAAGGAGGAGATCTTGGTAGTATAAATCTGTTACCCCTATAATTTAGTTAGAAAAAATATGTCGTCACATTGATTTAGCCCCCCTACTGAAATACCCTCGAGTCGCCTCTGTTTACTAAATGTGACCGAAATACCTGATTGCGTAGCCATATAGAACCCTCCCCCGCGCTCCAATGGTAATGGCTTTGCAAATGGAATACTCGTGCAATTCAATTTTTCATGATTAATTATTAATGACAATTATATAAATTTTTCCCAACTATACACTTATCGTCCTTTGTCTTCAACGCAGGCGGTAGTAGAGGTCATTGTTAAGGAGTTTAAAACAAACAAGTGCGTGTGTTTTTATTATTATCATTTTAGGGCCAGCAGTATCGACTTTATTCCTGTATGATTGAATAAGAAATAAGTAATTAAAGTTTTGGCTTCCATTGTCATCATTATTATTCTTTCAAGGATGGTCAAGATAATGGAAATAGTAAATGGAAAGCCTATACACTGACGTCTAGTTGGCGTAAATAACATCAGAAAGAATGGAAAGATATTAATAATAAAGGTATGACGAAATCCATTAATTGATGATAGAGCTATGAATTTTTAAAATGGTAGTTTGTGACGTCACTTGCACGCTGCTTCCCGTATATGCATTGTATATCATGGATTCAAGATATCATATTATTATTTAGTTATTTGATAATATGAACTTTTTCACATTTTGAGTGACGTTTACTTTGGGAACAAATCTGATAAAAACAAATTTGACCCTTAAATAAAGGCCTGGGTCCCGTAACACAAAGGTTATCGATTCATCGTACGCTTGATTTTCACGATTGATTGTACATTGTAGTCAGGTAGTCAGTGGAATCGATCGTAGAAAAATGTTCGACGATCATTGCTAAGCTTTGTGTTATGAGCCCCTGAAGGCAAACGACCCCCCCCCTTCATATCCCCTCCTCCCTCTTCCCCTGTCTGCCCTCCCCTCCCCCACGAGCGTGTCTACGGGGGGGGGGGCAGTCTGCCCCCTTGACGATCCACAACCAATGCAAAGGACGTATCCCTGCCCCCTTGACGAGCTTGAAAGACCTTTTTTGCCCCTGATGAGCTTGAAGACTTATTGCCCCCCCCCCCCCCGACGAGCCTGAAGACCTTTTTTTTTGCTTGTCAATTATTTTTTCTGGTACGAAATCCTTTATTTGTGATTGACGACCTTTTTTCTTTCTTTCGTTTTTGCTTGTCCAATTTTTTGGCGGACGGTTTTGACCCCCCCCCCCCTCCTATGGAAAATCCTAGGTACGCGACCGCCCTCCACCATCTCGCGCGCTCTCTCTCCCTCTCTGTCAACATCGCCTATTATTTGACAATGACAGGAAAATCAAAGTACCCCCTAACATTTTGATAAGCTTTTAATGATACTCTGCACGATATGCTAACAATTTGTTTGATACAATTTTGTTCTCCCTCCCTCTCTCTCCTTCTCTTTCAAAGATATTTCGCAGTAAGTAGCCCTGTCTTGTTCAAGGCTAAATTTACGGTCAGTCGAACAAAGTTCATTCTCCTCTTCATCTGGTTGATCGCGTTCGCCACCGCTCTCCCCGTCGCCTTTATGTTTGAGGTAAGTCACGTGACAATCAGAGAATTATTATTAGCCATGGCATTCCGTGAAAAAAAAATCAGGGTTGAGATGCGGGGACTCTGACGAAAAAGAAGGCTATCACCATTTTTGGAGGCACTTTTCTGACTGAAATTATTTGAGGCGGGGAAATTGGTCGTTAGAAATTCTGTTAGGAGGCCACTCTGACCCACCTTCTTCAGGTGCTCTTGTCATTAGTAATGTAACTAGTATTACAGTAGTCATAAAGCAATTACTTGTAACACTCACTCATATGTATTAGATAGACATAATAGATGTTATTTATCATGTTAATGAGATTTATGTCAAAATTTAAGTCAAAATTTCAAACGAAAACATCTTTTAAAATGTTGTTTCTTGATGAGCATAAAAATCTAATGCAATGTTTAATGCGCGATAGAAGAACAATTCTGCAAATATTGTATTATTTTTATCTATACTCAACAAAAAAAATATTATTTCACCATGAGAAATGAACAGTATTGGTTGAGCCAGAATTTTTGTTGCTTTGATTTGGAATGCATTGTTTCTCCGGGAGATGGCGCTATGGCTTTCAAATATTGCCCACCATTGACCATTGTACAGATCGTGTAGGTGATTTTATTTAAGATAAAGCAGACAAGCTGGAAGACGAGAGACGTGACCTCGTTAAGTCAGGTCATCAGGCGAAAAAACAAAAAGACAAATCCAGAATCTAGCCAAGTTGATTACAATCATGTGTCGTGCAACATGTTCAAATTCAATTCATTTCGGTTTGATGAGGTCGTTCAGACAAGAAGACATCCACACTCATGTCTTCTTGTTTTTTTCTTCCAACTTAAGTCTAGACAAAACTTGATAACTTGACTTCTTTTTTTTTCGTGTTCGGGACTTCTTGAAAATAATGAAGTTTTCATAATATACATTCTCAGCTTGAGAATAAAATAGTCCTTTATCGATCCATTATACCATACTCTTGCATTAGCGTTTGCAATGAAAAATGACAAATTTCCTGTTTTCGTTCTGATTTAACTACCATAAGGATAATACAAAACTTGATTGTTTCTTAGTTTTTTTCTGTTTTTAAAATTCATTTCATATTGGTATCCATTTTAGAGTATTCACAGCGGAGATGGGCAGGCGATCTCCTACCCAGGTAAACTTCCCTGGGCGTGCAAAGTCATCGTCCCCTTCGGACCGTGGTGGAAAGACTTCAAACCCGTGTACATCAACATCCTCCTCTTCTACGTGCCCGTCATCATCACCGCCGTCATCTACGTACGCATCGTGATACATGTCAAACGAAGCAATAGTTACCTGAAGAATAAGCTCGTCAATGGCGCCCCGGTGCCGAAACGGTTTCGCAACACACATTGGAAGATATGCAAGAGTTTGCTTTGCGTTTTCCTCGGCTTCATCGTCTGTTTCGCGCCTTTCGCCACCTATAACATCGTACAGCAGTATTTCTCAACAGCATTGCACCCCGAACTTAAAAACCTCTCACTTCTTTTGCCTTACTTCAACTCATGCCTAAATCCTGCCATCTATTCCTTCACGAACGATACATTTTGGAAAGCCGTCAAGCAGATAATCTGTAGGTCGACGTCGAAAAGCACGACGAGGGCGTCGTTGCCCTCGAGCGAGATGAACGGAGGTCATCCGTCTGGTCTCAATGCTATATCGGGCAATCAGATGCGGGAGCGTGGAGAAAGCGGGCGGGCGGTAGGAATCTCGTTCTCGTATGAAAGGAACGCGGTTGAAGTGGAATACAGCCCTGGCTTGGCTCGACATCAGATCAATCTCGTTGACGATTGCGAACACAGCCACGGGACGGTGTCCGAAAATACGAGATCGTCAGAATATTGCATGACAACATTTTATTCACATGGAAATGCATGAATTGATTACCACGAGCCGTGTATATGAAACAAGAACAAAGAAGAATGATTGATTTAAAGGATGATTGAACATTTGTAACGAGATAGCTTGCGCGAAAACGAAAACATTAAAGAAACTTATCAATAAAAGTTTGAGAAAAAATGAATGAATGATAAGGAATTTATGAGCATATGAATTTTAGATCATTATTGTAATGTAAATCCTCTTATTGGCAATGCGACAAAGATGGCTCTTTGATGTCATATGTGCATTACTTTTCAATTTTTTTAAATAAAAATATTTAAACGGCATCCTTTATCACATCTTTCAGTAGATCGTGTATAATATTCTTTCTACAGGAGGGCAAATAATACATATTTTCAAGGAATACATTATAGATAAAGTATTTGTATCACCATTAGAAAGAGCGCAACAAAGAGAGACATTTTGGGGGTATTTTATACTCTATCAAACTGTCAAGTTACATGTGACATCACAAATCTAGGTCGCATCAATATCTCCTTGGTCGTATTGCCAGTGGAAGGACCTTAATAGCGCGACAGCGTTATAGTGATCGTAATACTCATATTCCTATTCCACACAAGTCCACTTGTTGTCCAAGAAGTTATAAAAAAACGATCAAAAGAGTAAATTATGGAGGCATGTTCTATCATCTCTATTTTAAATATTTTTTACTGAAAGTTTGGAGACACAGACACTGGTTAAAGTGATTTGAATAAGTTGACCACAATTTTCACAGTGATTTATGAATTGGTAGTTTTACTTGTGTCACAATCGACTGAATAATGAAGATAAATGTTTCCCCAATTATTGCTTTCAGAACCGTCTGATTTAGGTTACACTTAGTGATTACGAGGGTTCATAATTCCGAAGGTTCGTAATTTCGAAACACGTAAATTGCCTATACTTCGATGTTCGTTAATCCGAAAACGTAAAAGGGTTCGTTAATCCGAAGATTTGAGGCGTTACTCCGAAAACGAAATAAGGTTCGTTAATCGTTACGTTTTCGGACTAACGAATCTTCGGAATTACGAACGTCATTTCGTTTTTCGGATTAACGAACCTTCGGAATTACGAACCTCACTTTGTTTTCGGACTAATAAACCTTCGGAATTACGAAGCTCATTTCGTTTTCGGACTTTCGAACCTTTCGAATATCCGAACCTTTGGAATAACGAAGCTTCGGAATTACGAATGTATGCACTGATTTCGAGGTTTCCTGCCAAAATTCAAATTGGTTTTAAAATAAACTTTAGACAATCATGACAATGGTAGAGCAAGTCTGAACTGGGCCAAGTGATCACTTCTTTCGTCTTCTCTGAAACGTTTTGTCCTCAGGTACTTTGTATAGAAAAATGTAGGTATGAAATCCAAAAACTAAATAATGATACGATTTTATTTCCACGAAAATAAATATGAGAAGTCTTGTGAAGTAAAAAAAAATATTTAATCTATTTATTTTCATCATATAAATCCATGACAACTATGACAACTATGTCCATAATTACTGCTGCTACTGCTGCTGCTGCTGCTACTACTACTACTACTACTACTACTACTACTACTACTACTACTACTACTATACTACTACTATACTCCTACTACTACTACTACTACTACTACTACTACTACTACTACTACTACTACTACTACTACTACTACTACTACTACTACTACTTCTTCTTCTTCTACTATACTACTACTGTCTACTACTACTACTACTACTACTACTACTACTACTACTACTACTACTACTACTACTACTACTACTACTACTACTACTACTACTACTACTACTACTACTACTACTACTACTACTACTACTACTATACTACTACTACTACTACTACTACTACTACTACTACTACTACTACTACTACTACTACTACTACTACTACTACTTCTTCTTCTTCTACTACTATACTACTACTGTCTACTACTACTACTACTACTACTACTACTACTACTACTACTACTACTACTACTACTACTACTACTACTACTACTACTGCTACTGCTACTGCTGCTGCTGCTGCTGCTACTACTACTACTACTACTATACTACTACTACTACTACTACTACTACTTCTGCTACTGGTGGTGCTGCTGCTGCTGCTACTATACTACTACTACTACTTCGACAACGACGACGCCAAGGTCAAAGCAGAAACAGACTTTTTAGACAAGAATACATAATTATTTGATATATCAATGATCCTGATGATATTCAATATATATCACCTTAAAATCAAATTAGCCCAATATGCAACTAGACTGTGTTACAAACCCACCTCACCTTTCATAATTCTTCCTCCGATGTCATTTTTTTACAGGTTTATTAATAAAGACACGCTTATGTGAGGTAGAATAATATTGTTGGGTTGATATGATTTTCAACATCCATGAAATTGTCGTGGATTCTTCTTCCCGTTATTTTAAATCACCAATTATGCTGTCATTTAACTTTTTTTTTAAATCTAGACTTGACCACTATTGGCCTTAGAGGGAGGTTGAATATCATAATGGCAATTTTATCATTTTTACGTGAAGTCATTTCATAATAAAGAAAACCGGCATTGAATCGCTGCAGGATCAGCTGATATTAGGAAAATATATCGTCAAATTGAATTATTTACTGTAAATAAAAAAATGGGTACAAAATTCCTCCAGTTAAAGTTTTAAAAGTCTTAGAAAATGGACTGTGCTTTCAAATATACGAGGATGCTAAAATCACACCTTTTTTCCAAAAGAATTATCATTAATGAAATGTGACATTATGGAAGCGTTGATTCTTTTAGCAAACTTGTACTACAAAGAATACGAGATATCATTATGCCGCTGGTTTTTTTTTTTAAGATTTCATCAAAATTTCATATCAACTTTTCTACTTGTTACCATATATTTCGTTTCATTGTGATGTTTTACTTTAACATTATCTGTTTCTATCGTTCAATTTTAGTACATGTATAATAATTTCGTATTAAAAAAAATGTATGCACGAGATTCTTAATGACAGTTGCGCCATCGAAATCTATTCCCGTTTTTCTGTGTTTAATGCACCACTTTATGTCATGTTTTTGTCAATATTGTATAAGTGAAATCCACTATTTTTCATGAAAGTGTCCAAAGATTCGTATTAAATATGCTGTACACAGTCTACACACTATATAAATTGAATAGTGCTCTTCATTTGCTGAATGTTATTGAAAGAGGGAAGTGATTTAACATATATATATATATATATATATATATATATATATATATATATATATATACATATATATATATATATATATATATATGTATATTGTAAAATCTTTGGTGTTAAGACTGACACTAATTGGTGTTAATAGAGGACCACAACCTGAGGTGTTAAAATTACACCCTAAAGATTGAACATAGCACGAAAAAAGTGTAAATGAAACAACCGAAGGTGTTGTAATAGCACCTATAGGTGTAAAACTAACACCACCAATTTAACAACGGTGTAAAATGACTGGTGTGGTCCTCTATGTACACCGGTTAACACCACAGTTTTTGTTGTGATATATATATTTAAATAAACATGATACAGGGGACAGTTGCAGAAAGAGTTGGAATCAAGCATAACTTGTTTTTCAGCCAATGAAGCAGCCGTAATCGGGACTTGCGCTTGATATTTTGACTTGTCATTTAAACGCAACTCTTTCTGCAACAGGCCCCAGATCTGAGAAATTCTCTCTTATATGGGAAGTGACGATTATACAGAGAGGGAGAGAGAGGGGGGGCGGAAGAGGAGAGATAAGGGAGAAGTATAATAAAGAGAGGAGAGAGCGGGAGAAAAATAGCAAACAAAAACAGAGAAGGAAATTTGGGAATTGGAACTCACATGTTTTTTTTGCACCTTAATTGAAATACTTCCATCAATCTTATGGGGTGTGATCTTTCACCTTTGGTGGAAAAGGTGCAAATATGTACCGTATATTATCATGTGTGTGCACCAATAAATACTCGTTTGCACCCTTAAAGGTGCAACATTTCAGCTTTTAATGTGCATTATAATATCAATAGTCTTAAAAAATTCAAATTTGCACCTTTATGGTTCATTTCTCGACCAATATAAATGGGTATTTATTATAGCTAACTGCACCCTTAAAAGTGCATAAACACGCATAATCACACTCATCTTTAGCACTGCGTGCGCCTGTAATCCAAGCTGTGGGGAAAGTTACAAATTGATGCAGAGTTTCGAGGTTCGAGCCCTGGTCACGTCTTTCGGATGGTGACGTTAAAGGTCGGTCCCAGACGTAAATAATCATTTCTGATACACGTCTGACAAAACTCACACACACTGTCTACGGGGGGGGGGGGGCGTACTGCTATTATACCAACCCCTCGGGTTCAAATTTGAACCCATATTTCTTAGTGTGAAGAGAAGAAGTTGCTGATAATTGTTATCTTATCATTCCGTTAATGCCCGTAATCAATATGTTGATTATTATGGCATTTGAACGTCAAGATTGACTCGACCTGAAGAATTTTGCCGCGACTGGCAAGTGCAATACACCCGGTGAACACCCTACTCTTTGACGAATCGTGTATTGGTTTTAACCTGCATATGTGACTCTCCTATACACGGGACCAACATTTGCATCCTTTTCGATGGACGGAGTGTTTTATAATTGCAAGAGCAACAATAAAACATTAAGAGCATTATATAGATAATCGGTGATATCATCTGCTTGAACAGTTACGTAAATCTTTTGTTTATCTTCTCATCACAGGTGAACAAATTCACATTGTTAACATATAATCACTGCGAAACGTGTCAGGAATTAGTCTCACATCACATGTGAGCATAATGATAAAGGAACAAAGTAGCCCTGAAATCACAAGATTCTTATAAGTTTCAAGAAAATGACAGCCAGAAGCACCACACATAAAATTCAAATTATATCTTGATAAAAGCCCACACCGATAGCGTCAATTTGTTTTAGGGGGGGGGGGTATATTGAAGATTCGACGAAAATCCATCCAATAATATCAGAATTCGCATGGTTTGCGACTTTTGGTTTTACGTCACATAATTAATACAAGACTACCCTGCAGGCCAGTGTCAGATCGAAATCCTTTAAATTGTAATTTCGTATTTGTTTGTGAAGATCAAATCTATGTTTCTCATTAATGATGTATCAAGGAGTGTTCCTAATTATAAAGTAAATATTCCTACTTCGAGTACTCTGTTATGCTTTGTGATGGTTTATAGCCAAAACTTTATTAATGTTTCGCTCCCCTTTTCTGCTTTTATGACCATTGATGATGATATTCTGGTATATTAATATTATTACTATTATTATTATTTTATTGCTTTTGTGTGTGTGGGGGGGACACTAGCGTACCTACGGGGGCAGTCTGCCCCCCTGACGAGCCCACAACCCATGCAAAGGACGCATCCCTGCCCCTCCCCCCTGACGAGCTTGAAGACTTTTTTTTTGCTTGTCAAATTTTTGGGCGGACGGTTTTGCCCCCCCCCCTGTGGAAAATCCTAGGTACGCCACTGGGGGGGACTCACATTACAAGCAGCTAAGCTTTTTAGTGGATCTTCTCCCCCCTACATATTATCTATATTTTACATTGTGTAACATTGATTTTTTTTGTTGATACAACACAACAATAATTTACGTTTAGTAAACTTTGCTTATTTTCAGTTATATACCGAATAAATATAAATGCTAACTTGAATTTGAATATGGATGTTGAATTTTGATAATCCCAATGAACAATACGGCTTGTTGCATGTCGAAAGAGTAAGCACTGATGCAACATTTTTTTTCTTTTAAAGTTTTAGAATGAAGTAAATGAATGCATGACTCACCAATATGATGAGTTTACACACTATTATGACTATGGGGCATTACATTGTTAAAATATGGCGCTACAATTTTACTATTAGGCCTACTATTAGTAAAAAAATATTAATATTAGTGGCGATATTTTTGGCTAAAGTATACGCGGTATCACATATTGAAGAAAATATTTTGCAAATGTATGGAACATGATTTACACAGTATAAAAACATAGTACGCTGTTTTGTAATTGTTTAAACTTATTAAACAAATTGTTTAAAAAGTTTAAACAGTTGTTTCAAACAAAAGTTGTGAGAGTGACGGGCTTAAACAAGACGTGCTAAACTTTTTTGTAATTGTTTAAACTTTTTAAACAAGTTGTTTAAAAAGTTTAAACAATTGTTCCAAACAAAAGTTGTGAGAGTGACGGGCTTAAAGTGATTGGTTAACAATGATTTGACTTTTTTAAAATCTGAGCTAGAAGGTCACACTTGTCACCTGTGTCTGTGATATGTTACAAAAATGAAGCCCAGAAAAAATTGCGTTCGAAAATAATTATTTAGTGCTTCAAAAATTGAAATATAAAGTGACCGGAAACACCATCTTAATTTCATCCCATACACTTATGTGTACTATTTAGACGTCTATAAGACGCCTATTTACAAAATCGGGGTTTGCCTTGTAGTTTTAGCTTTTCATTCTCAATAATGGTTGTTTTCAGGGTTTATTAGTTCTAATACATGCACTTGTACACATGTTTCATCTTGGTTTGGGAATTTTTTTAAATCGGCTGCTCACAAAGTTAAACAATACCTTTAAACAAGACGTGCTTAACATTTTAAACAACGTTTTTGCAGTGTAAAGGGTCACTGGTTCATTCTGTTGATTCTTACAAACAGTTTATTCTGGGCGATGAACTCCATTTTGTGAAGGAGTGTAAATACTTTGCCAAAATATACGTTTAGGCAATTCGATAGATTATTATGTAAATAATTTCTTATCCCAGCAAGGTTTTGTCCTTGGGCTATTGATTAGCTGGTAATTGACGTCTGTATTTGTTACCAGTCTCTAGTCTTTCTTCTTCTTTTTTTTCTTTGTTATTTTTCTTTATTCTTCAATTTTTTTTCTCCTCTTTAATTCTGTTCCTGTTGGCTTTTGCCTTCATCTTTGTCTTCATCAAGTTTAAGGATTGGTTATTTTGACCATTCCGTTTTGTTTTGGCTTTTTTTTTCTTCAAGTCTATGTATCGCTTCTATGACCAATTTGAATATTTTCAATGCTCATCCTTTATCCCTTATACTTTTCTCCTATTTTCCTTTTCCCATTTTCATTATGTTCATAACTCCTATACCGCCCCAAACTTAAAACAAACGAAAGAACTTTTCACATTTTCGAACCATAACTTTTGTAATGCAAAATGCAATTACAAAAAAAAAGAATGAATCACTTTCGAATCGCGTTATGTGCCAAGATGTGCGGCGTTTATTATAGCATGTAAAGAGTAATGTCCAACAACTGACAAAGGTTCTATTTATTACATATTTAAAAAAAAGTTTGATTAGTTACGAGACATTAGTTCAACAAAATGCGGAGACAGCATTTTGCTGATCCCGTATCAGTAAGGGAGTTGCACCCCCCGTCCTCCCCCTTCCTCATTGAATCTACATTATTATTTATTTGGTATCAGCATGTGGTCGATGAGACTAAGTGGAAATTATTATATTTTTTAATCCGTAAAAATCTGAAACTGAACCATGAACAGTGATATAAAAAGCATTTTCTTCGTTCCTTTGGTCAACGGGTTTTTATCATTTTAGGCGGAAAACGATCACCGAAATGTCACAAGAATATATGGATGGATGAATTCTTTCTAATCCAAATGTGTTTCCGTTGTTCGCTTTGCTACTTGTTAGCGAGTCCAATATTGATTGACTACAAAATGACTCACTCTGTTTTAGATATTGAACTCTACTGGATACATATAGTTCGTTGCCATGTAGCCGTGGGACTGCCGGGGGAGGACCGGGGGTGTGTACATGCCGAAGAATGCAAAACAAAAAATATTTTGAAGTTACAGAGAGCCAAGATAATTTGACAATTAAAAGAGTTTACAATTTCAGAACATCAATATAATATGAAGATAACTCCAACGAGCATGAAAACATGGCAAAAGAATTTTAAACAAAAAATAGAAATAAATATGAAATCTTATCAAAACGATAAGCCGCTATCGTACCGATGTTACGTCTCTCCCTCTTGAGAAAATAACTATAGCAATCTGCGATAGCACACAACCAAATTTATCAAGAAAGTTCATTGCGAAATAACTGGGATGGAATAACATTTAATACTAAAAAAGAGAAGTGTTTTTTTTCATGCAAAATAGAGAAGTAAAAAACTGCATGAGTTCTTTTACATATAATTCTGTGTTTACACAATATATATAATTTGTACAAGTTCAGAAGCCTCATTTATCATAATTTGATTCAACAATAACAGAAAAAAAGGCAAATTCAAGATTTTGAAAATAATAAACATGTGACAGCAAATGACCTTTGACCTTCGTTTGGCTTAAAAGTTGAATTCATTCATTAGGAACGCACCATTAGATTTCCATGGGCTGGAAGTCCCCCCCCAAAAAAAAAAAAAAAAAAAAAACTTGATCCACTTGAACCACATCTGAAAGTTACAAACAAAAACTTATCTCAACGGAGTAAGTAAAAAAGAACTTATCTCAACGGAGTAAGTAAAAAAAAAACTTTGCTCAAAGATGAAAGGGGGGGGGAAGCATCAACACAAACTTCCAGCCCCCCTCCCCCACTAGGTGTCTATAAATGATGCGTCCCTTAATATCTTCTATCAACTCAGAACTTGCATGATACTCATTCTGAAATGTTAGATAAATTGCACCATGAAACTTACACAAATCCGCCCCCTTGTACCCCACCAACATTTGCTTGACCCCCCCCCCACACACACATCCTTGTTAGTTTAAATGATGACACATATACTGAACAATGTCTCATGATTATTGTCTGACAACTTTACTCAATAAAACATATAAATAAAAAAAGGTTTTCTTCATGATTTTGAATGACTTTGAAAAGCAATGTTACCATGGTAACTTCCGGAAAGATTGGGACTTGTCAGACAAAACGTCCGACAAGACCTTTCATAAAATGTTGGGCAACATACTGTCCACTGTGTTGGATAATGTACTGTATGTTGGTAAAAGAAAATATATATATTTTCCAATTATTAGTTCTTATTACCCAATTTTGGAAATTTTAACCAATACTTGTGTGGACAGTATGTTGCCCAGGGCTGGTTAAAATTTGGGAATTTTTTGCCCAACTATTGTATGAGTGCAGGGGTCCCCTAACTCGAAATTGGCAAGGTAGCCAGCCCTTTTTACTTAAGACAGATACACTGGGCCGTTTAGACTCCTTGCGCTAGTTAACGTTTAAACGGATTAAAGAGATAAAAACCGTTATACAACCAAAAAATTCAATACGTTGCCAAATAATGCTGACAATTTAACAAGATAGCGCTTTTGTCGTTCCCAAATAAATGTAATTATTGCAAACATTGTCAGGCGATGTACTATTTATTTTCATGCCGAGTTCGGAGACTCCCTACAGCGTGAAAATACACGTGAGATCAATGCTTTTGTTTCTGTTGTTTTTAATGTCTTTATGTCATTAGGAATTGTGACCTTACGCGCCCAGGAGGGGGTCGTCGTAACGTTTCTATGTTCTTCGGTGCTCCTTCTCTCTCTCTTTCTTTCTTCATATCTCTCCCGTCTTCTTAGAATACTCTAACGATTGAAGAAGCAATCTGGTATTGGGCTCGAACCAAGTTCACGGCATAAATCACCAGGGGAATTCGTCAGGAGCAGGGTTGATTTTACGACCGAATAGTTCACTCGGGTAGACGTCAAGAAGAGAAACCCACCGGAAAGTCTGTAAGATGGAAGACCTACCCAACGGTAATGTGGAAGAATTCGGAAAATCTGACGGTTACAACGCGAATATTTCACAAGAAAATCTCACCGATGTAAAACCCAAGTTTACCACAGTGAGTATGAAATATTTATGCACTCTTAAACTTATGAAAATTATAGTTTGGAAGTTTTTAGAGAGAATTATACGATGATAGCGCTATGTCAGGAGAGAAAGACACGATCCGCATCGAATGTCACTCATTTACTGCGCTATATCCTTGGCCCTACAATATTGTCTCCATCTGTAAAGGGCCTATGATCATGATGGTATCCGCTGAATCCGCCTTTAAGCTTCTTCGAAAATATGGTTAAGATGCAATAACTATTTTCATATGAATGATGTTTTAATCACTTGTGAACATATTTTTCGAGCCCGGTTTACAATATGAAGGGTTTGGTTGCAAAAAGTGGTTAGGTGCACTCCAAGAAAATCATTTTCTTTATTTTGCCATATTGAAATATTCTTATGCGAAATTAAATTTTCATGATACCCAACCACGTGAACATAAAATTGGGTATAACAAAATCCACCTGTCTTCATATTTTTTCTTAGATATTTTTTTCAAGAATTTTTTTTGTTGACCTAACCCCTTTTGCAACCAAACTAAAATGGACCTACACCCCTTTTGAAAAAAAGGTGACTTTTTAGCCATATTTATTTACTTTTTGATGGGAATTCAACTTCTATTTTTTTTCATCTTATAGAACTACTAAAAGTCTATACATCGAGACAAAAATCAAATTCGATGAAAAATGGACCTAGCCCCTTGGCAAATGTGCTGTTCGTCCTCAATTAATATTAATCCATTATTGGTCAATTATGTTACTACTAATAGTAAAAACAAAAAGCGGAGAGTGTTTTTCTTGAAAGTTTACAGGCATAGAAAACTTATAGGAAAACAAGAGGCAATTCTTTCAAATGGTTTGTCAAACCCACATGGTGAAATAAGTCTTGTATAACATTATATTCAAACAGCTTTGGTAAAAACGGTAAATCATAAAAAGAAGATTACCTAAATACAAATAGAAGTAACAAGCACACCGGAGTCAGACAATTACATAACTGATAGGTATTCCAGACGGGAATCTCTGTACAAAGCACAAAGGGGTGGTCAGGTGGTGAATTAAATGACGATCATAACATACATACTGGATTTCACATACAAAATTTTTCTTCAATTAACTCGACATTCACACATTAACAGTCGCTGCGCTCCTTCGTAATACATTTTTCCCTCACTCGTATAGGCCCTATATGTCTATAGAATAAAAATAAAATTAGAGACAAAATGGTTTTAATGAAAAGGATCCGTGGTATATTTTGTGGCAAGTTATTACTTCCACTGAAATACAGCCGTTTTTCCTCGCTCGCTGCGTCCGCTCGTATATACAGGGGTGACGAAAACATGTTGATATTGATAATTGAGATTGATGCTAATTTTGACATTTAAAAGGGTTTGATTTACATTGGAAAAAAAAGTTATTTCATCATAAAGGAGACATATAATTTACACATTATGAAAAAATGATCATTTTAAGTAATAACATAAGAAAAAGGAAATGGGGATGTGACATCATCAGCCCACCTAATGAATATTCATGAAGACATGCCTAGCACTGTTTCACCGGAAAAATGCAAGTGTTTAAAATTCAATAACTTCGTTATTTGTTATCCGATTTTTGATGAAATTTTCAGCATTTTGTTCTATGAATTTACTCTATTTATTCCAGAATAAATATCTTCAGGCCGGAGTATCCCTTTGAGACCAACGTTACTGAACCGTAAAGCGTTAAAGCACAAATATTCAGGGAGGAATAAAACTTTGTTTTACATGGCAATACAATACAAAACAAAACAGTGGGTGACGTCATCAGTCCCTTCATTCGCATACCGAACATGATGTGCATATAACTGTTTTGTGAAATTAAAGGTATTTTTATTTTTCATAACCTTCTTTAATTGTATCCCATTTTGATGAGCCTTTTCGGTGTTATACTTGTTGGAACTTTAATCAAATAAAAACTTTTGGCTGGGGTGGACTTTTCCTTAAAAGGTAAAGATCTGCTTTATTGACCAACACGCACAAGTAACTAAACTTTTCTGATAATCCGATTTTCTATCATGATATTAATTGCAAGCATAAAATTGATTTAAAAAATAGTCTTGCAAACTATGAGCAGGCCGTGATAAAGTACTTAGTCCCTCGAATAAAACGATAGCTGATCTACTCTAGAATATATACTTTCGAGTGATTTTATCATGTTTAATCGCAAAAAAAAAATCATATCAAGTCGGAAGTTGCAACTTGGTTGGGAACGTTCTATGAGAGGGCTTGCCGGATGTTTATCAACCATAATCCTTTCTATCCGACAGTTACCATAGCAACAGTAAGACGCCTGTGCTCAACCAATCAAAATCAAACTAGATATCGGATCGATCTTACAACCTGTCAGAAAACAATGTTTTGAACCACTCACTAGTCCCTTGCAAGAAATAGGTTTATATATTAGTTATAACACTTTTAGATCCAACACATTTTTTGTGAGATCATATTTCGCGCCGGTATGTTCTCCCGTTCAATCCAGGGGGACCACGAGAGCGTTTCTTGAAGAGTTTTGTCAGTGATTTTCAACGACAGATGTTATAAGCTACTGACAATCCGTGCATCTGATTGGCTCAGAGCAAGCTGGTCGGTGAAAATCAATAAGAAAACTCTTCATGAAATGCTCGACAGTCTTGTTTGTTGATACGTTCATCGAAAGTATGTGACCCTTTCTCACCCAACGACGGTGATGCGGAGGGGGGGGGGGGGGATTGATGACGTCATAGAACTTGGATCATATATTTGTCCTGAAATTTTCAGACTGAATTCTTTTTGTCATTGTGTCGAAATTATTATTCGAAATGAGCAGAAAAATTGATGTGACAAGTGCAACGAGTGAAAGCTATGTTGTGCGCTTCGTGGGATTAGTGGGATAAACGACACTATAAACTCATAAAGTAAACAACAACCTTTTTTCATTTGAATATTATAACATTTCATATGCACGTAATGATTGACAAATACGACGAAATTCTTCTTATTATTTCATTTTATCATAAAACCAGATATACGAACCTATGCAATCTCCAAACATGCATTCTTGGCGATTCCAGGGGAGCGTTTCATGAAAGGATTTTATCCGACAAGTCCTGTTTTATCCGACAATTACCATAGCAACAGTACCTCTCAGCCAATCAGGATCGGGGAAAGTTGTCGGATCTGACAACTTGTTGGACATAAATGTTGATGAAACGCTCCCCAGGTTTTTTTCACCTGTTTGATTCATTTCTGAGAATTGGAAAAATAAACGATAAAACAGTGTAACTATCAATGATACAGGACGAAAAACGTTTTGACCATACAAAACCCGACATGATTTAGAAAACAGTGTTTCCACAGATCCAAAACAAATTTCCCGAAACTGAATACCAAATTTCCCGAAATTCATATACATTTCCTGAAATTTTCAAGTTTGATTTTTTTTAAGATCGGACAATAATACAGCGAGCCTAGACTTGGTTCAAGTGACCAAAAATCAAGAAATTTAAACTTTTTTTCTTCATGCACTTAAAAAAAAGAAGGAACAAAATTGCAAAAATCTTATGGTGCTACCTATGAGGCAAATATTTCTTAAAATAAAACATGAATATAGAAAGTTCTTACACCTTAATTGTAATTTCCGGATTTCCCGAAATTTCTTGGATTTTTTCATATTTTTCACCTCTCTTCCCTCCCCCCCCCCGGAAAAAAGTACTCTCTATCCTATTTCAAGTCTGATGCGAGACTTGTAATACTTATTTTTAAATACTGATTTTACCGAAGCAACCTAGATTTACTCCGAGGTTGATTGAAAAAAAAACATGCAAGGGTACTTTTGTTTCCAAATCCAAGGGTTTGTAATTTGTTTAATTCCCTTTAAGAATTAAAGCCGGGTACTGCTTTGTAATCATGGTTGGGGATTGGTCGCATTCACTACTGTCATAGTGGTTGCATATTCGACTACATGTAAATATACAAGACTATAAATCTAAAATCAATAGATGGCGCTCGATCAGTACCGTCGCGCAAAACTTATGTGATTTTTGAAATTGTAAAATCATTAAGAGGAAGAAATAAAATATAATAAAAAAAAAACTCAGTGTCCAGCTATTATAGTTCCGGTCTATATAAAATCAAATCGAATAAATAAAATACAAAACATGCTCCAGTTATACTAACGAAACCTAATTTTGATCATATGAATTTCATGACTGGAGAAGGCTAAATGATTGTTATTTGAAAAATATGGGCAACATAAATGAAGAGTTCAACCTTGAACTTTAACCCATATTCTCATGACATATAATACAAAGAAAAAAAAAGCAAAATAGAAAATGGACTAAACTTATCGCAAATCATGACTCTGTTCGAAACCATTCCTCCCTGAACAGATAATGCTTGATCGGCTTATGTTGATAATCTGATTTTATCTAATAATAATCCGAATTTTCGGCAAAATATTTTCATGCTGCGATGATCATTGCGACGTCGGATCATGGGAACTCAATCAAATCTTTTAATCTTTATTTATTATGCCTATTTACCATGGAAAATTGCCATGAAAGCAAAAATTAAATATTGAATGAATAAAAAAGAAAGAAGATATCCGGCAGTAAATTCAATTTAGGAATTCCGTCATTGTACTTTTGTCCATTTCATAATACGCCCACTATAAGCTGACTACCTAAATATTTTTCTTTGATTGACGGAAACCCCCCAAACAATTCAGTGGTATGAGCTAAGGGGACTGCCTTGCCCTCAAAGAGGAGCTTGACTTAGCGGCTGGTCGGATATTTACTGGGGGGGGGGGTAGGGGTCGATAATAATTCTCTAACTTTTGTTCTACAATTCTGCGAAAAGCAACCACAAATGAAGGATTTCTTACCAGAAAAAAAATATGACCAAAAAAAAAAAGATCTTCAACCAAAAATAAAGGATTTCGTAAAAGAAAATAATTTGACAAGCAAACACACACACACAAAAAGGAGGGGGCAAGGGATCAGCCTCGTCAGGGGGGGGCGAGGATACGTCCCTTGCATGGGTTGTGGCTCGTCAGGGGGCAGTCTGGCCCCCTCTCCCCGCCCCCCCCCCGTAGGTACGCTAATGCTGCCCCCCTCAAAATTCTTAACTCGTTCGACCACTGTTGTCAATCTACAATCAATAATTATGAAAACAAAACACGAGAGCAACAAGAAGTCATTTTGGGCGTGTGAAGGGTGTGTCGTGGGATGGGTGAGAGGGGAGCGCATGCGCAAACTAACCTCTCCCTAAAAAGCAGCGATTTGCATCGATCGATCGCGCCACGAATGCCACAACCGCGAAAATCAGTCTGCAAATGCAGTGCAAAACGTGCACATCCCGAGTATAATTTCACAGTGAAAGCAATTTACAGTTATGAATTTACAAAATCGGTTCACAACGTTGCTGTTAAGTTGATCCGTTTTCCAGTTCAACCTTAACTAGTGTTCAAATTATGTAAATCCATTTGCATAATTGTTTCTTGTCGAAAAGTGTTTGAATGACAAAACTATGACCCATTCATCGCTTTCACTGATCTAGTCTATCAAAACAAGCCTTATTTGTGAGTAGGCGTAATTTTCATCCTCTCATTTCTTGTAATTTAAAAGGATGAAATAAGTCTAAAATCATATTTGAAATTATGAATGAACTATTTGATAAAATAGAGTCCATCTGGCTTATGTTCCAAGCCTCATAATCCCCCAACATTTAAAAGCATTAGTTACAACGGCCCGGGCCTCAGCGCAAGTGTCTTAGCAAGAGGCTGGTACCAAGACTAGTATTCGTATACCAGTAGTAATTCGCCGCTGTGGAATTGATTTCTGCAGGGTTGGATCTGAGGAAAATTGTCGTATATCTGCGAATTTTGAGAAGAGAAAACCGCCTTAAGTTTTGCATCAAATAATATATTATAAAATCGACGTGATTTTAGCTTTGATACAACTGTGGTTGGTTGTAATTCAATTCAGAGATAAAACAAGGAGGCGTTCCTCGTGTTTGTTGACTACACACCGGCACCGGTACTACGACGACACACGCGCACATGTTGGGGTTGTTTGCATGCAGTGTGCCAGCGACGATCAATTATTGTTCTCAATTCACGCGAGGAGCTCAATTTGATTGGGAACTTGAACGAATCGACACCAACATCATTCGCTCTGACTTTTAACTTAACCATTTGTGAAGTGATTCTAGGATATCTTTATTACTTCGTATTTAGCTCTAAGTTAAACTTGAACTATCAAACAAAATGCCTAGCGGTGGTTACACTTTTCCTTCGCAGGGAAGACCGACTGTATGGCTGGTAATTTCTGTCATCGCCGTGACTTTCGGGAGCTCGGCCCAGTACGGGTACGGTATTGGCGTTCTCACCGGTCCATCTTTGGTAAGTCGTTGTTTATCATTTTAATCTTATCATGTTTGATTTGGGATAGATGGGTTTATTTGCACTTCTCCACGCACTTGTCTCATGCTTTTATAGGTTTTATCACTATGATCATTAACTTAATCCCCCTTTTTTCTAAGTCTATTGACTTTGTCAATTGAATTGAATTCAAATAATCAAGTTGTCGACGTAATGATTGAACGTTTTTAGGTCTTAACGTTTTACTTTAATAGATTAGATTTAATTGAATAACATCTCTTGGCCTGGACGGGTTTGATGATAAATTCAGACTCGCCCGCGTTCAAATCGATTCTTAAGTTATAGACTTATTCAAACATTTCGTAAGAACTTTTACTTTTAGCATTTTAAATCTGTTTATTTTAATTTAAGTTATTCAAACTTCAAGTTTCCCAAATAGAGGTTAGTAATCTTGAATGTTGATTTAATAGTGATGTGATGTTGACTTGTCTGATGGAAATACTGAATTATAGAGGAACATGACTGAGAAATTTGTTGATATTAATATGGAAAACGTCTTTGAAATCCTGTTTTTTTGTTGAAACTGTCCTTAAAGTTAATGATTTCAATTCACGATTTCTTTGATTGAAAATATAGTTAAAATCAACGACATTGCAGAAATCCATTCTTAATTTCTTAGTTTATTACTGGAGAGGTGTGATATGGTATGATGCATTTGTATAACTTGAGTCTGCATTTGAGTCTAAAAAAAAATGTGGGAAGAAATTGAGTTCTCAACTTCCCATTTCCGATGAATAAAGTAAATATCTAAAAGAAGAAGAAAATAGATAGGTCTACTTAACCCGTCAATCTTGTTTCTCTAAATCTAACAAACGGCAAATCATATCAATTCGAATTTCTCCCCTTTCACCCTTTCACCAGTCATACTTTTGTAGGATGCCCCTCTTTCAAAGCACGCGATCAAAAAAGGGTGATCAATTCGTAGATAAAAGAAATATTTCGAATAAAACACCTGGACAATAAAGCGTGTGTTGGATAGCTGCCAATTCGGAAGTTTCATGGTCACTACTGGTCAGTGACCAAACGAGCTGAATGGACCCTGGAACAGTTAGGGAGACTACTATTGATTTCCAAATATCCCCGTCATATTACTGACTGTTCAATATGATTGACATGATTGATATAATTTGATTAGTGTGAAAAGTTGTGAACTAGCTATTTTATCTATGTTTTTAACTGTTTTTTCAATTACAAATATTTACAACATATCGATTGCTGTAATATGTAACTGACGTTCATGATCTATTACGCAATAATTTCAGTGCAATTTCCAACCCAAGCATCGTGACAAACGTGCCTCGAATTACAATTTCCTGATCGTAATCCCTCTTTCTTTGTCACTTTTGATTTTATTGAATAAATCTATGCTGTCTTCTCTTCAAGAAGCTGGAAATGTCAGAGGACATGGAGAAAAGAAAATGCTCGACAATTTTTCCCAAATAAAAGAATAAAATAAAAAGAAGTAGTTTGGCTTACGTTACCACCTCCCCTCTGCAAACACTAGTACAGTCTTGACACAACGTCTTAAGCAAATAATTGGATAACGTTGTCCATATTTCCCTACAACGTTCCACCGGACTTACAGACAGATATTAGAAGTAACTGTTTTCTGAAGTGGAAAAGTGTAGTTCAGTAAACTGCAACCATTTTAGTTTCAGTGAAACTTTTTAGCAAACGATAAGCTATCAATTTATTTGAATTTGTTTAAGGACACTCAGATCTTGGAAAAGATATTTCGAAAGATCGACAACAAAATTTCCAGCAGAAATTTTGTTTGTCGCATGAACATTATTAAACTGCTTATAGCCCGATTGATAATTTAAATTTAGTAAAATGACTCTAGTTATCGAGAGGCATTAAGGGGGGAAATAAACGGAATATAAGTCACTATTTCCATATTATGTAGGCAATGTGATGACAAATTCAATTATGACATAAGATCGCAGAGAAATTATACACGTAAAGTGAAATTTCTTGAACATTTCAAGATGCTGAATGAAAACCGATAGGGGAATATATTTAGGGACTACCTACTTTTTACCGATTCATATGAGCGTGTGACCTTTTTGGGGTTTAGTGAATTCAATGTCAGATTAAACAATTGTTCTGAAGTGTTGAGTGGTTATTATGTGAATTCAAAATCTGCTTTTTTTTGTTATGACTCAAACTTGAATTTGTACTAACACACGCATACATATGTGCGTAGCATTGAAAGGGGCCACTCCTACTCTGCCCCGCCCCCGTCCCGCCCCTACCCATCCCCTACTAACACCTTCCATGTCGTTTTACCTGCGCCAAGCATCATCACGTTTTTCTCCTATCCGTCCTCAACCCGTACGTCTCCCTGATAAGGTAACCTTAAAGGGATGGTCCAGGCTGGAAATATTTATCTCAATAAATAGAGTAAAATTCACAAAGCAAAATGCTGAAAATTTGATCAAAATCGGATAACAAATAACGAAGTTATTGAATTTTAAACATTTGCGTTATTCCGGTGAAACAGTTGTAGGCATGTATTTTTGAATATTCACTAGGTGGGCTGATGATGTATCATGTATCCCCACTTGTTCTTTTGTATTTTATTATATGAAATTAGGTTTATTCAAAAATTTTCTACCAAGAACTAAAACAATTTGATTGGGAACTGATTACGTGCATTAGTTATTTATTGCCGCAACTTATTTCATCATAACGGAGACACATTTTCACAAGTATGAAAAAATGAAACATTTATGGTTTCATGTAATAACATAAGAAAAAAGGAAAGTGGGTGTGACATCATCAGCCCACCTCATGAATATTCATGACTATTTGCATGTAACTGTTTCACTAAATATTGATAAACTTTTAAAACTTCAATAACTTTCTTATTTGTTATCTGATTTTGATGAAATTTTCAACATTTTTTCTGTGAACTGTATTTAGATATAAATATTTCCAGCCTGGACCATCTCTTTAATATGTTTTATCCAGTCGAATCTATAGGACCACGGAAAATGTTACTGGTAGAAATTTGACTTCAGGAGGTATGCTCCTATAAAATTCGTAATACTAGGTCCATGTTCCAAGTATTATGTTTTAGTTTTACATAATCTGGTACACAACAAAAACTGTGGTGTTAACCGGTGTACATAGAGGACCACACCAGTTATTTTACACCGGTGTTAAATTGGTGGTGTTAGTTTTGCACTCTAAATTACAGGGATTTAAAATAAGTCCACATGGACTGTAGTTAGGGACCAATCGAATTCCGGATTTAATTTTAATCCCTAAGTTTCATTTTTAATTCTCGAAAGATTTAAATCTAAATCATTTGAGATTTAAATTTGTCTTTAGGATTAAAACTAAATCCAGAAATCGATTGGTCCCTAACTACAGTCCATCTGGACTTATTTTAAATCCCTGTAATTTAGAGTGTACACCTATAGTGTTATTACAACACCTATGGTTGTTAAATTTACACTCTGGTGTTATGTTCAATCTCTAGGGTGTTCAATAATTCTAACACCTCAGGGTGTGGTCCTCTATTAACACCAATTGGTGTCAGTTTTAACACCGCAGTTTTTACAGTGTAGGCTACATGCAGGGAGAGATCTTTTTCCCAGGAGGGGATTTGATTTTGACCGAGAAATTTGACAAGCAAAAATGAATAAGTAAATGGCGACTTTGCCGAATAATATACTTATCTTAGGTCGACTTAATATAAAAATTGAACTGTATACCCTCTCCCTTCCCTCCCTTCAAATTTGCATACCTTCACCCCTATTACCCCCTCCTAACCAAATGAGATGACACATAGACATAGTAGCATAGACTATTATCCTGAGAGAATCGGCATAGTGTAGGAGTTGGCGAGGTTTCAGATCTTTCCTTCTGATAGATGAGGAGCCTTTTTATGAATGAGTCAGGATCCTGTCTAACATCTCTTCAAGTTCATAAGTTCACTATAAAGTGTCATACAGAGTTCTCATACAATCTCATCAAAATTGCATTAATGATGTGAGATGAAACAAGTTGGAAACATTTAATAAAGATTCCGTGCAAACTTGGGCTGTGCCACAATCATGAAAAGTAAATAGGCCTACTGAAAAAAAAACAAAGCGAAAGGGGAAAGCTTACAGCATGGAGCTATTAATAGCTCTATGCTTACAGGTAGGCCTATTGCTGAATGACACCCCGAGAGGAATGATGGTGATAATGGCAATACAAGAGATGATGGAAAATATGATTACAGCATTTTAAAAGTACCATGAAGGTCTATTGGCCTATCAATACAAACACATAGGCCTATATGCCTACATGTAGGCCTACATTTGATATTAAGCATGTAGGCCTATATTGCATAATCATTACAATTTATTTTCTAATTTACACTTATTGTAGAGGTAGACATACAACTTTACAAGCACATTGTATAGGCTACTACTATAAATAGTCATTAAAAAGTAAATCATTTCAACTTGATGCGTGAACGACTTCAGTTGTACCATGAAACGTCCCTAGTTGTACGATATCTTCCACTCGACTGATCAGAAAAGAATAAATTCCTTATCCCTTTGTGCCATGTGCTGGTTGGTTTCCTCACAGGGGAAACAATAGGCCTACATCCTCACGGTTTTGTTATCAGCAAATAGTGAATTACGTAACGACTACGTAATAATAGAAAGAAGAGAAAAGTAATAGGCATCAAACCTTGGACACCATGCATACTTACAAAGTTTGTCCATCACCCGATGCTGACCTGTAGTAGTACTATTCACAACAATATAATCATCTTTGACCAAGTTTTCAATCCCCTTTTCTTTGGCATGTTACCCTATATCTGAATGTGTAGGCCTATTATATTGATATGCAAAAAATATATATGTTTAATGCGTTTAATATTGGTTCACAATAAATGAAATACGAATACAATTTAGTAAAGTGAGCATCATATATGGAGAGAGATAAAATACTATTATTCAATTGTTATTGTTATTATTATTATCATTAATATTGTCATTAATTATTATCAATCCAATAAACAAAATACCAATTGATCATTAACAATATTTACGTTAACCATTTGTCAGATTCAAACTGCGAACTGCGATTTTTGTTAACATCCGGGGTTAACATGTTCTGGTTATTATGTAGGCCAACCAGCTTTACCATAAAGGTGGAGTGTCATCAATCTCGCTTGTTATACAACCGATTACAATTACTTCTTAAATAATTCCAGAGGAATCAATAATCGTGTATTGGTTTGCTCTGGCCAGTATTGTTGCTTGTAGTCTACACTCTACAGACACAGATTCACATTGGAACATCAATCAATAAGCGGGTCTTGAAACATTGGAACTATTGTAGGCTTGTTTTAAGCCTTGCTGTTGATCCATCTTCAAGCCTTCCTGTAGATCCTTCTTGCTGTGCTCATGGACGTACATGTTCCATGGACCATGGTTGTTCCATATCCCTGGTAGTTCTAAGGCTTACAATATAGACATGTCTTCTAGACAGAGGTGCCTCCGCCGGTAAATCGCCAATTCATCTGCTGCCAACTCGTCCACTCACTACATGGTCTACTTTCATTTAGTCTGTCATTCCGTCCCTCAACATTAATAATTTGGTTAAGTACCCATCTTTTTTTCATTCATTTCGCCCAGTAAATTAGACCAAAATGGTTCATGGGACTAAGTAGCTATTGCATGGACCAACTGGGTTATTAGACAAAATGGTGAGTTGGCGAATTGGCAATTAGTGGACGAACTGACGGTAGACCAAATAATAGTAGACGAGTTGCAAATTGAACGACTTCAGCATTAGACGAATTTGAAATAAACCCCCTCCGCCCTCCTCATGCATCTAGCTATTACGTAATCGCTTTGATCAATGGCTTATTTTGCTCTATCTGCAAACACAATGGGAATAACGGTAAAAATACCCCAGCGTACAAATCAACGCAACATAACGGTCAACAGTTATACAACAAATAAACAGTGCCCTAAGTGCCCATAACACTAACCCAATTCCTTCCTCTGTTCTTTTTCGAAACGGGGGAGGGACAGGGCCGTAGGAAGGGGGGGGGGGGGGGTGGTGTGACAGCCACTTTGTTCCCTGTCGCTTCGTCCCTGAATAAAACTATTAAAATAAAATGCTCCACTTGTACTGTGGGGATATCGGCGGTTTGATTAGGTTTTTTTTATACGAATATATATGATGTATTCCGATAGTGAATATATTGTAAAATTTACCAATGACATGACGTGAGAGACGTAGTGTCAATGAATAGTATTAGTAATTATATATCCAAGGTTTTTGTAAAATTTGACACCACTGCAGCGTCTCTACCCTCATTTAAAGGTGTAGGCCTACATGTATGTACTGATCTTCTTTGATCTACCTTTTCTCAGTAATGATTTCCGCTCAATTAATTTTGTGCTGGTACCAATGCAGACGGCATCGAACCACACAGGTTTACTGCATTAATCAACATCATTCATGAAAAACAAGTAATTAAAATGTGGAAATGGCACGATAAAAAATTAAACACAAATTAATGTTTATATGACCATAGAACTGCAAAATGTAATGGTATTTTGCTTTGATAACGAACATTAAAAAAAAGCTGCAAATAATATTATGTGGTTACATAAAGTAAGATTAGAATGTCATGGTTGTGGTATATAATTTACTCGTCGTGTTCGGCACATCCCAGCAAAGATATACAAATAATTGAACAAAAAAAAGGGGTCTCTATACTATAGGAAAGGAAGATCTGCATGTATTTGTATTTTTGATGCATCAGGATCTCGCTATGGGGAGGAGAACAAGTGGGCGTGGTGGTCCTCGATGGTACACATTTTACCTCTGAACTGAACCCCGAACCTACATGTTGCCGGCTTCCATCATGGACCTATTGTGTAGGTCCATGTTTCCATGCACGATGTACATGTACTTATTAATATGGCTAGGCCCATGCAGGTCAACTTCTGTATATTTCAGTAATAACTCTACACGATTATCCTTTCATTTCACTTTAAGACGAAATGAAACAATGGTATTTGAACAGGCTTGAGACTCTGAAGTTTGAAGCCTCGTGAGTAAAAAAAAATGCATATGTTTGAGTCTGACACTATGTCAACACTTAGCTCCATCTTGGTTACACCAGTATTCGATTTTTTTTCTTGGGGGGGGGGATGCTAGACTGATATTCAAAATAATATTATCTAGAAGAGTTGTTTTCCTTTCAAAATGCAACGGCTCTATGATAGGGTTCAATGTTTGTCAGTAACATCATAATCTGTTTTATCTCACTTTATTTCGATAGGGAATGAGAAATCTAGAATTTCTAGAAAGTGACATGGAGAGAGAGAGAGTGAGGGAGTATGAGAGAAAAATCCCGGGAGGACATCGTTTTAGAAATGAAGATGTATCATGCATACTGCTCGTGTCCAATCCAGACCTTTACACCCTTGAACACGAACGAACCTTTGTTCGATTCAAATCTACGTACTTGTAGCAAACAAAATTTACCTGCCTTGAGAAAACACCCAACTCAAATGCAACATGCTTCCAGTACATGTAGTGTGTAAATATGCAGACACACGCCACAAGACTGCATTTGGAAGCTTCCGTCCAGATTCTATTAAAATAGATGTATATAAAAATGAATACTTCATTGTGCTCTTCAATGCCTACTGTATAAAGGTCAAGTCCACCTCAGAAAAATGTTGATTTGAATCAATAGAGAAAAATCAGACAAGCACAATGCTGAAAATTTCATCAAAATCGGATGTAAAATAAAAAAGTTATGACATTTCAAAGTTTTGCTTATTTTCAACAAAATAGTTATATGAACGAGCCAGTTACATCCAAATGAGAGAGTTGATGATGTCACTCACTATTTCTTTTGTTTTTTTATTGTTTGAATTATACAATATTTCAATTTTTACGAATTTGACGATAAGGACCTTCTTGCCTGAAGCACAAAATGTTAAAATAATAGAATTCCACGTGTTCAGGGAGGAATGAAACTTCATTTCACATGACAATGACGAGAAAATAAAAGTATTTCATATTTCATATGATAAAAAACAAAAGAAATAGTGAGTGAGTGATGTCATCAACTCTCTCATTTGGATGTAACTGGCTCGTTTATATAACTATTTTGTCGAAAATAAGCGAAACTTTAAAATGCCATAACTTTCTTATTTTCCATCCGATTTTGATGAAATTTTCAGTTTTATGCTTGTTGAATTTTTCTCTTTTTTTCAAGTCATATTATTGTTGGGGTGGACTTGTCCTTTAAGTTTCTGTTAGCCCCCATTATTGTTGCACACTGTTTCACATTGATGACCTGTGAAGTATTTGTTCTGACATTAAGAATACACAAATAAATTTGATGTTCGAATGGTCACCAGCCGATCGTGATATATTTTAAGATCTTTTAATTTGAGTGTAGTACGATATTTCATCCGACTCAACCTGTTTTATCCGACATTTTCTTCAGTGAACAGATCATACCCGCGTTCGTCAGCCAATAAAAATCAGGGAAACTTTCCAGTTGTCAGATCTGACAACTTTTAAGATAATCTGCAGGGAGCGTTTCATGAAAAGATTTTTCAGACGTTTTTATCAGACAAGTACTGTTTTATCCAACAGTTACTATGGTAACAGTGCCTCTCAGCCAGTCATTGTCAGGGAAAGATGTCAGACCTGCATGGTGAACGTTTCATGAAAGGACTTGTCAGACGTTTTATCCGACAAGTCCCAATTTATCCGACAGTTACCATAGTAACATTGCTTATCAGCCAATCAAAATCAAGGAAAGATGTCAGATCTGACAACATGTCAGACAAAAATGTTGATGAAACGCTCCCCTGACAACTTGCCGGACGAAAATGTTAATGAAACGCTCCCCATGTCTCTTTGTCTTGAAAGATTTCAGTCCAACCATTTTTAGGTCGTTAACTAACAACTAATTAATTATATTCATGTTTACATTAAACATAGTAAAGAAAAAAAAAGATATATTTGAAGTTCAGAACTTCAGGTGCATCAGAAGTTCAGAATGATAAACCACATCTGCAAACTTGGGAACCGCTTTTGACATTTTGAACTTTGAGATTGATTAGGAAATTCACATGCACATAGTTGCATCTTAATTTGTACCGAATGAATGCGCACTTTGTTAGTATGGAATTTGGATGGTTTACTTTTCAGTCATGTGTATTAATGTTCTGCTTCCCAAAATCAAATTTCCCAATGACAGATCGGTCCTAGGACACATGCATGGTCCCAAGTTGGTAAATTCCCATGCTTTACAGTTACAGGAAATTGCAGGAAGGGTGCAACTTGGTTCCGAAGTTTTTCAGTAATATTTTCTGAGTGTGATGACAGGGAATTCATTTTAATATAAATCGATAGGCTGGAGCCCGAATTTCATAACGCTTTTACTAAAAGTTATCTGTATGGCACCTGGTCCATTTACAATTGCTTCGTGGTCTGTTGCTTGCACTCATGAACTTCCTGCATTTGCCCAGGTCTGCGGTTCATCCCTGGAGCCAATTAGGCAAGACGTCCTCTTTCGCAATGACCACGCACAGAACAGAATCACAACATGTTGATCCCTTCTTTACCGGTCTCTACGTCTTGAAACGGTGAGGTCTGGAATAGATGTCGGCAATTGGTCCATGATTTCACGAACCGAAAAAAAAAGTAAATGAGAAATAAATTGCCTTGAGATACTTTTCAATCGTCTTTGGCAACATGCTTCATGATTTCAGTAGGGCATTGTCAGTTCCATGATTTCAGTGTGCCTATAAATACATAGATCGTCTTTATTATAAATATAAGTACCTAAGAATGATACCACTCAGAAGAGTGATTTCATTTTACGAGGCACTGGGATGTCAAAATTCCTAATCATTTAATTGTTTCGCTTCCCACCACTGACTTCATTAAGGGATACATTGCCATGAGTTTGTTCTGTCTTGAACATGAAGAAGACTTCACGAAAATTAACAGTCATAAACCAGCAACAATGATACTCGAACGTCATACTGTAAGGAGGGTGAAATGTCATAATTCAATTGATACATCAATTGCTCGATACTTGATTTAAACAAGTAAAAGAGCCTGGCAGAGTGAAAGGAAACTCAGGGGTGCCCGGGTAACGGCAACTGTCAAAGTGGGGAGCAAGTTCATAATGTTGACTGAAGGAGTCTTTGCGTGAATTAACACCAAACGGGATCAACTGACGCCGGATTCATTAATAAATGAAGATTTTATATGACAAGCCCCCGGGACAAACCAAGCATTAGAAAACCGCGAATTGGATGATTAGTGGTTCAGTTGAAGTTCTGGCAGTATCTTGTGAAGAGATTGACTCAGCTTTATGAGGGTACCGGAGCCTTGCAACTTCCGCTTTCAACATATTCGACAAAACCAGCACACTGCGGCCCCCGATAAAATGCTTTAAACCGGTTGATAGTGAAGTTTAATCACTCCTTATCGTGTCGTACCACACGACAAGGAGCTTCGAGGATCTAGATGACTCCACCAGTCAGTTCCATCATGGACCTACAACTACAAGAAGGCTTATCATGTATGCCCTTCAGAATTTATTGTAAGAAATATGGATTCATGTATATGATTCGAACCGAGGGTGACACGAGTCACACGAAATGTGCTCTTGCGACAATTTTTTGCTCCAGTGTTAACTTATCCGAGGGCATAGGGCTAAAGTTAGGATTGTAATAGATTTAATAGTTCAGAAGGTAAAAATAAGGATAGGGTTTATTTAGTTTTGGAAATTATGTTTCATGTTTGGTAATAAAGTCCAGATTTTCCATCGGAGCAATATTGTCGCAGGAGCAAATGTCATGGGAGCCGTAATTCACCCGATTGATCGTAGACTTGATTTTTATAAACGTTTGATCGCACATTATGATGAAAACAAGCATAGAAATCAACCATACGAGAAAGCGCTAAGCTTTTTGTCCGAAAGTTACATGGTCCCGGTCATATGCTGATGAAAGTGTCTTCAAGAAACATTGAATGCTAAATCATTGGTCGTATTATGTATTTTAACTCTTATTTTATTTGTGAGTTAGTGCCAGGCGCCCGTGGTGATGATCACTGAACATCCCATGACCAAAAAGAAAGACAGTCCCCATTGAAGCATTGAATAATATTGTTAACGACTAGGGGAGGGCGTAAGTCTATACTCGCCATCATATCTGATGTCTTCAAGGGAACTTGAAGGAAACATGTTCGTTACGAAATCAAATCTTCAGGGAATTGCCGTGCACTTTGTTGAAGCTAGGGCAAAGTGCGCAACTCGTTTAGCATCGTACGGTAGGTCAAGTTCAGTGTGATTCTTCGGCTCATGCGTTCAGCACGTGTGTGTTATGCAGTGTTATGTCCGGTTTGCTCAAGTATGTGAATGAAAAAAAAGGTGCACTGAGTTGGCCATTCTCGGCAAGAAACACACGCCTTAACGTATTCTACTACCTCCATGATTCTGCCATCTGTAAGGAGTCGCTTGCTACTCTGCTGCTTTTTTTTCTTTACATAATGACAATAAATTTGTTGGTCCATGTTTATACAAGTACTACTACGGACAACAGACATTCAGCAAAATTTCAACATTTTACCCTCAATGGCAATTGTCATTTGTGTTTTCTGAACCAGCAACTCGCAACCCTCTTGTGTAGTTCAAACCACGTCCCTGGTCCAACCAGGGACCATGTATATACGTATGGTCCAACATTCCGGTAAGGACATTGGCATGATCATTGACTTTTGCTACATGCAGTTCATGACATGATAAACCCATCTACGTGCCAATGTTTTGCTTTTTATTTTGTTTGTTTATACAGCAGTTACTAAACTCCCGTTATTTCAATGTTATTCCAAACTCCAATGTTTATGTTGTTTTCACATTTTAACGGAAAGTCCCCCCTTCCTTGCTAAGGTTAAAGTGTTTGAACAATTGTTAAATGCATCAATTTCAAGTATGACACGTAGAAAGGAAAGAAGACCAGGAGAAGTCAGAGATCGCCAGTATGGCTACATTGTTTTGGTGGACCCTGGATGCGAATATTTTATACGAGCATCCTTGAATTCAACCCACAAGCTGTTAATGGTCATTTTGTAAGAATTTAATAGTCAGATTTAGTATTGAGCAGGGAAAACAAAAGTTATTACCTAAATCTGCAACAGTGGATAAGCTTCTTAAAATTTCAATGAATGGTGAATTTTCCAGGGGTCTTTTGAACATTTCGGGGGCAAAATAAAGTAGCCCCCGAAAAAAATGCATTATTAAGTCGCTTACCAGGACAGAGGAGGGAAATGAAAAATGTATATTCTTACAATCCAAGATGTAGGCCTACTGCCGCAATGATGTGCTCCTCAAGGCCAAGGTCGGTTTCATTTTCAATCACGGCATATGACCTTGACCATGTCCTGACTGCCGAAGTCTTTTTCTTGGCCTGGTCTCGGGCAGTAGGGCACTGGCATCGTGCTTTGCCTACGATGTTCAGTCCTTGGCCTCGTGTAGCTGTCCTTGGCCTTGAACAGACTGACCTGGACTTTCTGAACATAAATCCTGAATCACCTTTCGAGCATTCTGTGTTACGTGGATATATGCAAAATGTTCGTTATCCGTTCCTCCGGTCGGTTACAGCCCACCTAACGAATATTCATGAAGACATGCTTAGAAACTGTCACCGGAATAATGCAAATCTTTGAAATTCAATAACTTTGCATTTGTTATCCGACTTTGATGATTTTTTCAGGATTTTGCTCTGTGAATTTTTTGAGATATAAAATATCTTCAGCCCGGAGCATCCCTTTAATATCATGGAGCCGAAAGACCGTTTTTTGTAAGTTCATAAAAGGATTAACATGGAATATTGTCGGGCTACTCTTTTTCTATCAACATTTTCAATCGATGCGATATTGTGATATGTGAATACTGTTTACCTTTTGAATGATACAGTCAAGTGAGGCAACGCTTTTGTTATCATTAAATTTCCCCCTATTCTCAGGGGAAATGTCTGCTCTATTGACGCATTGAAACATCGCCATTTATGCGATTGACTTCTCCAGACAATTTATTGACGGCGCAAGAGAACTGGCAATCTGCCAACCTGGTTGCTCGGAGACAGAGAAAGATGAGTCTTCTCTTGAATTGATGCCTTTGTGGAAGATAAAGGTTCACATTCTCCACTTGGCGCGCTCCAGTATACGGACATACAGGCGTCCCTGTCCATCAGATATAAAGTAGTAGGCCTATGCTATTATATCCATCTACATTGGTGAATGGTGATAACTGGAAGGAACTGGGGGGGGGGGGGGGGGTTGAGGTGGGCAGTTGGATGGTAGGGTGGGCGAAGATTGTCCAGATCCCATGAAGTTGTGCTGTCTGTCTGTTGTTTTTCCCCAAGTATCATTCGAGGTATTTGGTTGTGCATGAAAAGGGATATATCAAAAGCAACACTCTAGCTGGTGTTACAAATATGCTCTCCAATCAAATAAGAAAATATTTCTCTTCATGTTCAAAATTGCTTGAAGGCAAGCAAGGAATGAAATAATGAAATGTAATCTTCAGTTTCTTCCTCAAAATGATGAAACGTTATAATGACTTCAGTGAGGAAAATAGTGATGATACATTTGTTAAAACATCCGTGTGAGGGTGTGTGTGTGTGTGTGTTTTTTTTTGGGGGGGGATACAAGGCGGTTAGCTTTTCCCGGTCACTGATACCACAAGGCTTGTTTTGGTCACGTTCCGTTCAGATTCAACTCAGTAAATCTATTAAATATCAAATCCTCGTACGTCTAGACAGCATCAAAAGTGCAATCTCGACGGGTTATCTGGATGCGAGCGAGGAGGTCTGGGTTGGTATGCATTGAAATAAAGAAGACTGATCGGCACAAGTGCCCTCACGACATCGTAGTATGCTGATGAGGTCACGTGACAAACACACCCTCGGTATGCCTCTCAAAATAATGCATTCCATGACGTCATACCCAAACACTGGCGCCATGTTGAGTGTATGGTATGGGACAACGAAAATCTCAATGGGGGAGATGCATGCCATCGATATTTTTTCATGTTGCTCATTACGTATATCAGCTCCCTCTATAACATGTCTGTCTGGCAAAATAGTTATATGTAGATACCCCTCTGCCAACATAATACAGATGTTAAACGAATAAAGTTAAGCTAACCCCAATCAGGTCTGTCCGGGAAGCGGTATTTTAAGCATGAATATTCGGTCAGGAATGGTTAGGATTTTCAATTACTCTATTGGACCGGTGATGTAAAAAGCCCAGACAATGTTTCATGTAGCTACAAATATCGTGCGTAGAGCTCATGATCGCACGAAACCGATGTAAACAAAGCAGCGTAGATAATATTGTCGACCTACCCATTCAGAGATTTGTGTTTCCTCTTTGCGATAAACTGTTAACGCACAAAATCGTAGCTTAATTGCGTATGATTTGGACTTTATATCTCTTGAGTTAATGGACATGTCATTAAAATTATTAAAGTTTAATTTGTGTATCATTTCGAGTTTGAAGGAAGTATAAATTTTGAGCTTATTGCTACGATGGAAAGTGGTCTGTGAAATGAGACTATTTTACGCTAAAGTTCACGAAGGGGACAGTTATGAAAGAGTCCCGCCATACATGTGTACGAGGGCAACCTGGGAAATTGTATCCTCTTCCGTAATGATATGAACAGCTTTAATTGCTATCGGTTAGGCCTGTAATATTATGAGTTACGCATGTGGAGTTGTACCTGCATGTACAGTATATCTGGCAGATTTTCCAAATTACATGAACGGAAATGGCATTTTCTTACATGATACTTATACTCCTGTTAAGCTTTGTAACAAACGTTCCTTTTATCACAAGTAGCTTTGTGCTCCCTATCTTCTAAGAAAGTCATTTACAGTAGTAGGTTATGTGTTGTAGTTATCCCGGGAGTTATCCGTACTCCTAGTTTTGTAACATAAGATCATGGAGCTAATAGCTCTATGATAGGATCATGATAAGATTAATCATTCATATTCGTATCGTGTGAATTGGAAATATTGTCACAGGATTGATGCGGAAATGGAAAATGATACTTCACAATCGGATGTCGCGTCGAGATGAGGAGGTGTGTCGGAGGCTCGTCCCATGTGTGTGTGTGTGTGGTACTGAATTACTACGCGACCTTTTCGTGTGTTTACTAATACAGCCTACGTGCGGTTTTACACTTTCATTTCCCGCATTGTCTGTCGCTAATCAAGTTAATATTTATTATTGATCGTAGCGGGATATATCTGCGCAATCCGTGCAGATGTTGTGATTTGCATGATTGTGTCGGTATTGGCGTAAATGGAATAGGATCACGTTTGTTGAAATTACTCGAGAGGACTATAAATAGTAATACTAGCTTTGTGTATCTGCGCTCTATTTTGTAAGGATGCGTGAGTGTGTGTATTGTAGAGAGTTTTCTACACCTTCATAAAGAATGACATGTAAAACGAATCCCCCCAGACCCATATGCTTGAACTTATTCCTCTTTCTTCGAGGCACAAAATACACACTGGCGCACAGATTGGGGGGGGGGGGGGGGTCATGGATGGTAGACCCCTCCCCAAAAATAACTATTATCAAAAAGAGAGGAAAAGGTGAAATATGCAATTTTGGAATTGAAAAGGACAAAATCTTGGCTAGCTCAATTCGTTCGCTCGCAGATTTTTTAAAGATGATTTTTCCCTCACGGTATGACCCCTCAAACATTCTTATTACACTAAGCATAGTCTAGATCATATTATGTTTCATGAAATAATTTACCGAAATTGCAGGAAGTTTGAAAAAAAAGTACTGATTTCCTTCGGTCATCAAGTTCGAATCGTTAATTTCTTCAATGAATTTCGAATTCCGTCCCAAGATATTGATCAAACTAGATTCACCAGATTAGAATAGAAATGGTATCCTCCTCGTAAGTCAGAGACCTTTGATGACGTCATCAGGAGCGTATATAATGGCACGTGCCGACTTTATATGCCTAAATGCTATTGCTACATTCTCGGATGCATGTGGCATAATTACGCACGTAATAGTAGTTCTGCCATCATATGAAAATAAGGACTCTTTTTTTTCTCTTCCTAAACGCAAGATAAAACTTGTCGATTATTCCATTCTGGAAATTAATGTAATTATTACATTGATTGATTAATCTACTAAGCGTAATGAGAGCGTGAAATATCTTTATTATGGCCTGAAAACGGGATACTAAGTATTTCTGTAATTATGAATAAGATGCAAAGGTTAAATTATTTTCAACAATCAATGCGAGCGCAAATCGCGAGCCGAAATTTTTGATAAACTGTCATGAAATGGGGATTTTGAGTTTGTTATAGAATTGATATTGAGATATACATGACGCACCAATCAAAATGTGAGCGTTTACAGTGCTTGCCGATATGTTTTGACAATCTGACCCGAATGGGGATATTTTGAGAAATTTATGGAATACAGGAAAATAAGAGGTACCTGACAAATCAAATTTTATGAGCGCTCAGCGCGAGCAGTAAATGTCAATATTCAGACCATAAAACAGTACTCTTTGAAAATCAATTTGTAAATCGAACAAAATAATGAAAGTTCGATTTCCAACTTGAAATGTGTTTTAGATATTCAAAATTTGATATTTTAAGCTCCATATTGAGCAGGATATGTAAATCACCTAAAAGGCAATGTGAGCGCGAAGCGCTAGTGAAAATTTTGTATAGTGACTAGTCTCACGAAATATTTTAGAAATTATTTTCCATCTTATTTTATTCACAATTCACTTCTCTTCTTCCTCTTATGTTTCTCTTCTGTTTTCTCCTTTTTTTCCTTTTCTTTTTTTCTTGTTGTTTTCCCCTTTTTCTTTTTTTATTGCTCCGCCAATAGAAGGGGGGGGGGGGCCTCGGGCCCCATGGATCCGCCCATGGAGGGAGCCTTTCGCCTTTTTTTGGAGGGGGGGGGGGGTGAATTCAGACGGAAGTGATACATTGATAGGCCTATGTTTACATTGAATTGAAATCATTTTACCACATCCTTTATTGAGGAATAATGTTTTGGCTTATCAGCTTATCTTTATCCGTAAACAGACTGTATGTCAACCACTATCGACTATATTCTCAGTATGAAAGTATGAATCACTTTACGAGATGACTTATATGATCTACGTGTCACCCTTCATGTCTTGTACTCAGAAACCGCGTTTCCTTGAATAAGATCTCGAGAGTTTTCAAACCCACGATTCGTCATTCCTAGACTTGAGGAAATATCATGAGCCCGTGCTAGTAAATATCTCTCGGAACATGTTGACGAAAAGTTTGTATCCTATAATTACATGTATTTGATCGAAATCAAAATATGACAACGTTTTAATTTCTTTGTTTCAGGCTGAAGCAAGTCCACATTTCCTTTCTGAACCGTTAATTGCCGAAATGTTCGCCTCGCGGTAATATTGTTCGATTTACTTTTCCGGTCATAGTCTATAATGATCGGTATCCACTGTTCGCGCTTCAAAGAACGTTAGAATTGGCATTTCAAAGAAAAACCCGTCATTGAAATGTTTTGATCTCGTGGTTGCCAAGGAAACCGCATTAAAAACGACCGGATTGATGCGATCATGGGCCTACAACAACCACGGCAGTGGATTTTTCATTCCAAGGAATACTATTTAAAAAAAAAAATTATAAGAGACCGCAAAGCGCAAATCTCTCACGTACATCATGTCTGTCATGGATTAGTGGTTACGCGCTGTAGTTGAATTAGATTTATTTATGATCCATATCCATCGTTTTTCTATAATAATGATAGCAATTTTATCATATTAGTATGGATCATGGAAACTATAGAAGAAAAAAGAAGAGTCGTACTGAATCTTCTATGCAGACATTTTAGAGATTATTGTATCGTCGTCTTGTCTTTATAATGATGTTAAAGAAGCAATCGCCCAGCAGATTTAGCCGAGAAATAATTGACCACGATTTATTCTCATATTGCTGGGGATTAAATTTCGCAGCTCATAGTAATCTTCACCAATAAAGTTTCGTTCATATATCAATTGTTCGTTAAATGTTTAGGCCTACATCCAGAGGTAGGGGGCGACTGCTCCCGATAGGATTTTTCAAGATGTAAAAAGGGGGTAAAAAGTGTTGGGAGAAAAGAAAGGAAGGAGAAAGAATATAGGAAGGAAACATCAGGAACCTCATAACTCTGAAATACCCATATTTCAAGAAGAACACGGTCATCTTTAGGTGGCCCCCCACCCCCGCCTCGATCAAAAATTATCCTGGCGTCGCCCCTTGATATTGTTTATGCTGTTCATATTCTCGTCCCCACATTTATTATACAGAAATACAGCCAACATCGATTACTATGGAAATATATATGTTCATTCATATTTTATGGAAAATAAGCTCAAGCATTTTAAAATTAAATTGCGACTGGCGTCAAAGGATTCCGATTGACAGACTCGAAATGCTTATAAGTTTGCAGTAATTGGTTTTGATTTTACGAACTTATTTTTAAAACATTGTATCACCAAGATCTTCGGAACCACAGTCGGCTTTCCAAAAAATATTGACAAGTGTACATACGGTAGTTAGGCTGTTAGGTGAAAATTCTCGATTTCTTGAGCTCTCGTGCTGATCGACGTTTTTCTTTGTACCAGACTTAAATGTAAGATAAATCGACTATTTGGTTCTTTTCACAATGTTTGCTACAGTATTTCAGCCAGAAATACTATAGTACATGTAGACCTCCCCTATTTCCCCATGAGTAAATAGGGGTTCGTGGAAAATAGGGTCATACTTTCCAACAAAACATTTAAAACCTTACAAAAAAGCTTTTGATTTTAAAATCACATGGCACTTCTATAGTTCCTCTTTACCATGTTTACGAAAGCGACTCCGGTTGGGGATGGTCGGTCAGTTGAACTTTCACATTTTGGTATCCATTCACTCGCTTGGACGTGGTATATTATGAATGGTTGTTAGATCATCAGCATGCTTAGCATACCTATTAATTTATTTTGAACTCTTTGCTATCAGTATCATCACGAACATGCTTGCTGTCAACGCAAATGAAATCGCGATTATATTATATTGTAATCGGGGTCTTTTTTTTCTACTGCATGTGATAACAGCACAGTTCTCATTCCTCAGTATTTACACGAAGATCCATATGCTTTTGTTGGCTTATTTATGTTGATTGTTCGAGCGTACGTTTGCAGCTTTCACCGTGACCAATTGACAAACTCCATGAGTTATATGTATTATATGAGTTATATGTATTTATCGTTAATTCGTGCACATTAACACACACACACACACACCCACACACCTCATAAAACAGTCTGATATGGTTAACATAAACGCCATTCACATGATTATAGATCTTCGTGAAAACCGTTTTGGCAATATCAAGCTTGATTTAAAAACTTGAATTTCAAGAAGTGACAAATCTTTACCTGTAACCGCGTATCACAATTGTATACAGGCGGCAACGGCGGCCGCGTTGTCAAACATTTGAATCTTTAACAAGGTTAAGTTTTTGAAATGTCATGTTAACATAAATGGACCTGGTGAATCTTGGACATAAGGGCAGCCAATATTACTGAACAACCTGCTTAACTTTCAGGTCACATGACCAAGGTCAAAGGAAATTTAGGGTCAATGAAGCTAGACCATGTTGGGGGAATCAGTATCAAAATCTTAACCAAGATTATTTGTTAAAAAGTAAAAAGTGTATGATATTTAGACTTTAGGGTAATGATGTATCCCTGAACATCGTGTGCGAGAGTCAGGTCACATGACCAAGGTCAAAGGTCATTTAGGGTCAACAAACTTTGGTAATGTTGGGGATATTTGTGGAATTGTCAAAAGTTTTTAAGTTTATAGAAATAGAGTATACCGAAGTGTGACGTCACGATGTCACGACAGGCCCGGTTCTAAACGGTGTCGCAGAAGCACGATTAGGGTCTGTAAACAGTTGCAAAAATGGTGATGTGTTTTAAAGTGTAAAGGCCAGATTGCCTTGGTTCAGTTAAAAAACCATTATCATATATTTTAAAATTGAAAATTACAAAATAATGATACCCGATATGGCATAGATGTATGGATGGATGAATATGTTTTCGTCGGTTGATGAAGTTGATCTATGATTTTATGTTCATCATGTCCTGCCTGTTGTTTTGGAAAATTTTCATTGTTGATTTAGGCTTCGGGAACTTTTATATCTTCTAGTGTGCACATATTCAATTCATTGGTGTTTGAAATACACCGCCCATTTTGCTCCACCGTTCTACATTACAGTATTTGCAAGCAACTTTGAAATTAAAGCTTAATCACTGTCTTAATCTAACAATAATTTGATGGCTTCTTTTCTCATCATTCAAAAAGTATTACACGGTATTCATGGTATTCCATGACTCGTCGATTTTTATCACTGAAAACAAAATGTTTTGTAAATATTTGCATTATTGCAATATTTGAGCAATACGATTAACTTCCTTTCTTCGCAATCATGTGGAGATAAACTTTCGCATTTTTAGGCCAGACATTGCCCTATTGTTAACATTCCACTGATCAGCGATTCTAAAGCGATTATTTGGGAATACAAATAATACTGCGAACTTAAGCGAAAATTTTATGTAAAAAAAAGAACGCTCCAGATTTTTTTTTTAATTTTAACCATCGGCTTTTATTGTTATTCTGAAACGTCAAAAAAAAAAAATAGCTGAATAAATTTAATAATTTTCTCCAAAGCTGATATACGTATTTTTTTTTTGGGGGGGGTATACAATGCACATACAGTCGTGTCTACATATCTATGGGTAAAAAAGATTATTTTTTGCAATTTTTGTGGATGATTTACCGTGAATGAAGAGTCTGCCTCAGATTTGCTAAAACCTCTTAAATTTGAACCATATTTTCTTATAATTGATTAATAGCAGATTATTTGTTTTTTGGCTTCTTCCGCAGAATGTCTTAATGTAATAACTCAATACGAACAAAGCTAAAATATAGAAGTCAGCATAAATGGGGTCCGCTGTTGGAATTTCGGCATGTTTGGGAGAGAGATAAGGGTCTCGAGCAATCAGCTGATATCAGCAAGAATCCACTTCACTATTGATAGTAAACCCTGCATAATGCACGGATTGTTAGTATTGTCATGCATAATAAATAATCACAATGGATTCTAAATACGAACACGACCTATTTACAAACGATTATGATAGATGAATATGTCGTCTGGCGACCTTCTTTTCACCTATCCCTCACATCTGCCTATGATAGTATTTCCCAATGTTTTGAGGAAACTTTCTGTATCATGAATTGATAGTCATTGACGGAATAATTTGGAGGCTCTTGAGGAATATTTATATAAGCATGTTTGAAAATTATTTTAGATATTTTCAAACGAAAAATATCCCATTTTCATTATCAGTTTCTACATTTTCACTTCTTATTGGAACCAGTTGCATTTACTATTCTAGTCATCGTTCAAATTCGGATAGATCTTAGATTTGGAAGAAAATAAATGCGAGTATATAAGTAAGACATGTGTCCGTCTGTACTATATAGTTGCATCAATGAATTGTACAATCCGCGATTTGAAGGTTCGAATCAATCCCCATTGATCTGCCGTACCCACGAACGATTTATCAAAATCATTTAATCTGCATTTTTGAATATGGATCAGACCGTCTCTTGATTTCAATAAGCACAATTTCGTCAACATGGTCAATGTGACGAGGATTTTCAAGAGGCCTCTTATGTGGCTGCAATCCTGAATATAAGAACTTGTGCAGTCTTTTCGAATCCTTGCCATACATCCTTCATCTGGACGCGTGGTTTGATATTGATATGAAGACGAGGATAATGACAACAATGTTCCAATATGATTAAGATCATCTCCGCATTTTTGGAAGGTGGTTGATACTCTTTTGATCAGTGATGGGTTAACTAAAAACTACAAATTGGAGCTTAGACTATGTTTCTGAAAACTTATTAAAAAATATTTTGTTTTAATTATACAATAAAGGATTGGCCGTATAAAATAGATGAGATTATTTTAATTCCCTTTCGGAGTGCCTTCCAGGATGTGTGTGGAGTTTTTGACCTCATAGACTGCACACATCAACACCATACAAGAGGTGTTACAGATATGAGAAGGGAAGCTGGTTAAGGTTTATGAAACCCAAGATGTAGGTGCCGATGCATGATTGGCATTCTCCTGGTGGATTACCTGGCAATGTGAAAGATCACAAGGAAGCAAGCAAGAAATATCAAGAGAACGTGTCTTGGCTTTCCGCTTAGACACCAAGTAATATTCTGAAGTGACAATGATCGATGAAGAAGAAGCTGCCATGATACTGAAGACTGCACAGGGTTAGAGGTTTGAATGAGCAGAATAGTGGCTCAATACAGCCCCAGTCTATACGAGTATATTCATGCAGACCCAACATCCCCACCCACAGTGTAATCTTGCCCAGTTGAACAACGATTCCTTTTCTTATTGTACAACATTCGTACCACAGGAGGTTTGCCCAATACAATAAACTCGACTTCCAAATATTCATTTTGTCCCAAGATACCAAGAAGTATTTATTATTCAGAAATTAACACTTTATTTTCAAAAGATAAATAATCACGACGTATGCTCCAGGACTGGGTCCCATGCATGGAAGGACAGTTTTTCTTTTCCACTTCAAAAGGTACACGTCGAATGTGCTCAGGCGTCGGTGTAAGATCTATTATTCCTTGAGGAGCAACATGACGCCATACACCATGGACTTTACTGACTCGTCTTGTCAGAAGGAAATCTGAATTCTTGGCAAGACCAGGGATTTTTGTTTTTGTACATTCATGTTAAGACTCGATGTCTGCATCATCATCATCATGTTGTTCATGTCCCTCATGTCCATGCCTGGACGTACAAGTGTGATCGGAGACTCCGAACGTCGTCTGCTACACGTAAAGCCAGGGTGATGTAGCCTGATACGGAATGGTAGTGTAAAAGTTCATTTTGATATACCATCCGGATGATTGACTATAGTGCATGTAGGTCGAGTTATAAAAACTTACAGATATAGAACAGATAGTGTCTTTGGTAATGTCATACAATCCTCTAGGTAGTGGCGGGGACCGATCATCATGTCGGGTATCCCTATTGCATCTCTTACGGATGGATATCTTGATCTGTATTAATGATATCATCGGTAGTTCTCCTCTGTCGGGAGCGCTACACCAAGACCAATGTAGAGATATAGGCCTAGGGCAATGCTTGTATGCCATGTTTTCATAACCTTAATGTTATCCACCGAGTTCAGTTATGACAAGGGCGTGAAGAAGGTCAAGTACAGGCTTTTCGAAGGTATCACCTAAGCAGAAACATCCGACTCTGATTACGTTTATCTGTAACATGCACTATGTTGTGACATTCATGATGTGATCATGATGATAGTTGTTTCTTATTTAAACGGCATGCTTGGGAGGTATGGGTGCTTCTGTGTGTAAGATGAAATGCCATGCTGATATCTCCCCCTCTGCCCTCTTGGAAACATCACCAATTGCTAAAAGGCTAGTAGGGACCTACATGTATCAACGACGCCAAAGGCTTTCACCTTTACAGATATGGGGTTTAAGATTGTTTTGATTGATGCCGTAAAAGTCGAATGTCGACCTGGCGTTGGTCTGTGGTTACGACCCCCCCCCTCCCGAAAAAAAGGAGAAACGAAAATGGCCCAAACGCTCTTGATATTTGGGTGCCGCATAATCTTGTGCCTGCGCGAGAAACCTGTGAAATAAAATTGAGACTGTATACAGTGTTACTGTTGACTGATTTACTCAGTCGAACGATAGAAAAAAGATAGATAAATTCATCAAAATTAATACAAACGTCCAATAGTACCGATTAAACTATTGTTTTACGCGACGTTATCAGTCTTCATTGGATCATTACATGCATTTCGCTAAAATTCTGCCAAGCACTTTCTATTCGAGTAAAAAGCACCATCATTCAAATCTCGGGGGATTGTCCTGAGGGATTTGTCTTCCACCAAAGTAGACCCCGCCAGAAAAAAAGGGAATGGTAAAAGCAGTTTTGCCCTACGGATATCATTTCTATGAACCCTTGAAAGCTAGGTGAGACTGTTTGGCCACCATGTTTTAAATGGGGTATCATGTTTATAATCTGACGTGCAGACAATTAAGCAATGAGTCACATGCCCCCGAAATTCACTTTACGTGCATGTTTACCTGTCCACGTTTGATTGTCGATGGGTGCTCCTTTTTAAAGTTTGTAAAGTTTAAGCACCTCGGCAAATTACATTTTATTATGGTATTTTATGAATCGATAATTCACATTTTGTCGTTTCATAAAATGATAGAATGCGATCAATGACATTGCGTTTAGAGTTCACCATCTCGGCGTGCCGGAAGTCGGATACATAATTTTTCACAAGTTTTACAAAGTAAATTGGTTTTTATTAAATATAAGCGAACGATGGAATCATTTTAAGTTGCTCGAGACTCGAGTGTCAGGGTTGTAGATGAAAATTCTACAAGACTTCATAATGAAAGTAAAAATTTGTATGGAGAATTTGAACTTGTTTGATAAAATTTGGCAATTAGCGTTGATCGTGCCTGTTCAAAATAAGTCACGTTAGCCTAGGCGTCATTTTGTACTTTGACGAATGAAAAAAATCGACATATTTAAAAGTTCTTCAAAGTTTTGAGATATTGAAATGACTTAATTTCGAAATTCCATTTTATTTCTCGAATAAGAATGACTTACACATCATTTTCAGATCGCTTTGAAGCGGGGAAAGGACTCGTAACAATGTCTTGAAAGTTGTCTCAATGACATGCATGCTAGTGATGCATTCCGAATCCCATGTCGAAGGAAATTCTTTTGGCGCCTCTTGCGAGGTGTTAGCTTTCATTCTGGCACTGTTTACCTCGCGTATTTATAGCATCTCCTTGGCAAAGACAAGTGTCTCACCGAGAAACGCGTTTACGTGGGTAGCTCGCCGGGTGAGAGTTCCACAGACAAGCTGTCCCATTTAAAGACACGGCGAAAATTTGACGTCTTGTCTTCCGTAGACGTAACAGTCGTGACGTCACAGAATATGTAGAGTATGCGTTATAGATATTTGCTGACCCGACCAGAGGCCTTTTTTTGCTGTGAGGCAGACGATGTATGAAAACAAGGCTGGTCCGAGCGTGATCAAATTGGAACTCTTGTCGAACTATATTGTACATGTGCATTACTTTGACTGTAGGTTGTTTGTTTTTGTTCACTAATATTAAGTGACATATTAAAGAATAATTCATAACGAAGTTTATCATTGGCTTATTTTGTTAACAATATATCCCCCAGATTCTATTTAGTAAGAGGCATTGTAGTATATTATCAAACTTTCCGAGATAAAATGGTTCTCACTTTGGAAAGATATTACAGGTATCTTTTGTCTTCAATCTAGGCACTGTAGCTGAGATAAAACAGTTTATTTTGTCTGATATAAAATGGATCTCAAAATATTTCCTCTTTATCCTTGCCCTCAACAAATTGGTATCACTGCAACTATGTGAACTTTAATAAGTGTAATTCAATAAAACAGCTTAAAGAGATATCAGTCTTATAACATTTGATTTAAGCGTGTGTGTTTGAGTTTTGTCAGACGTGTATCAATCAGATATGATTATTTACGTCTGGGACCGACCTTTAACGTCACCATCCGAAAGACGTGACCAGGGCTCGAACCTCGACCCTCTGCATCAATTTGTAACTTCCCCACAGCTTGGATTACAGGCGCACGCCACAACGCCCAGTTATCAAGTGTGATCAAGTGTGATTTGTATGTTTAATATAAAATAGTTAATACTATTCTAAGCATTTTTTTTTGGGGGGGGGGAGGGGGGAGAGGGGAGGGTGGTGAGATTAAAGGCAGCATCCAGTCATGGTGCCATCTCGTAGATCTTAAGGATACATAGTTGAAAGGATATTTATGACAGTGGTTTGTAAGTTGATATTAAACTAGACCTTTAGTTTGGGTAAACAGCTGAAAAAATTGCAAATTTGAAGTCCAATGGTTAAAAAACATCCCATGACCTCTTCTCTATTGTAATATTGAAATCTAAGATGATAGTCAAGTATGCTAAATTTCACATTCCTGACCCTTTTCCCAAGCTTTTAGATGGGCTTTAACATTTTACTCTAAATAGATGGCATTTGAATTTGACAATCGAGATGCATGTTCAGTCGTCATTGTGGAATAGAACAAAGAGACCCTGAATAGTGCTGAGGCATCATGAGAAAAAGATTCTGAGGGAAGAAGTATTCTGGGTAAATGTATCAAGAGAAGTGAACGAATGGAAAGTAATACATTTTAAGTAGAAAATATGATTATTCAGATAAGAATATCATTTGCCATTTTTTCCCTTAAATCCCTTTTTTTCCTTCTTTATTGATGATTTACTGTATGTCGATGAATGCTGGTTTTGAAGCACTCAAAATTGCAACAGATTATCTTTACATTCATTTCATGTCCAGATGATGCAAGATTTCTACAACCAGTCTAACTATGACAGGAATGGTGTACCATTGAGTGATACCGGTGTCCTTTGGCTTTGGTCTACAACGGTGTCAGTATGGTGTATCGGCGGTGCTCTCGGTGCCATGGTTGGTGGCTACCTTAGTGATGGACTTGGAAGGTACAATTTGAATGTAGAATTTGATTTTATTTAATTTAATCTCATTTGCTTTAAGGTAATTATTCAATTTAATTCAATTTATTTATTCAACCATCATCAGATACAAACAATTTAAATACATACCAATATAGATAATTATGCAAATACTTAATATGACAATAGAATGATGATTTGGTGACCTCGGAGAAAGCAGAGCTTATAAAAAGGGGCCACTGAGTTAAAATGTGCACTATTGTGCACTGTGTGGAGCGTTGTGGCCCAGTGGATTAATCTTCGGACTTGGTTGTGGGTTCAAATCCCAGCCATGGCGTAATTTCCTTCGGCAAGAAATTTGTCCATATTGTGCTGCACTCGACCCAGGTGAGGTAAATGGGTACCTGGCAGGAATTTATTCCCTGAAATGCCACCACGCTGTAAAAGGCTGCCAGGCTAAAGCCAGGGTAATAATATCCAATGAAGCGCATAGGGACGCATTTGGCAGTGATATGCGCTATATAAAGCGTGTTGGTATTATTATGGAATAGTTCATAAAAGGTGAATTGGCTATAAAGCAAACTATGATTAGACAATATGGCATCATGGTCTCGTGGATATGACTCTCGTCTTTCAATCTGAGGGACGCGGGTTCAAATTCCAGCCATGGCGTGTTTTCCTTCAGCAAGAAATTAACCCACATTGTGCTGCACTCATTATCACTTGACTCGACCCACGTGAGGTGAATGGGTACAGTTACTTTTTAAAGGGGAATGAAACTTTTGGAACAAATAGGCTTGTGTAGAAACAGAAAAATCAAAGAATAAGAATAAAGAAAGTTTGAGAAAAATCGGACAAATAATGAGAAAGTTATGAGCATTTGAATATTGCAATCACTAATGCTATGGAGATCATCCCGTTGGCAATGCGACAAGGATGTGTGATGTCACTGATGAACAACTTTCCCTTTGGTGGACTATAAAATACCCTCAAATTGTCTCTTTTTTGCTTTTTCTTACGATGATACAAACTCTTTATCCATTATATATTCTTAAAAAATATTTATTACATGCCCTCATGTAGTTAGAACACATGATCTATGGATAGATGTGATAAAAGAGACAATTCAAGTGAAATATATACTAAAGTAATGGGGAGAGTTGTTCATCAGTGACATCACACATCTTTGTCGCATTGCCAATTTGCTATCTCAATAGCAATAGTGATCTCAATATTCAAATGCTCATAACTTTCTCATTATTTGTCCGATTTTTCTCAATCTTTTGTTGATCTGTTTCTTTGATTTTTCTGTTTTCACAAAAGCTATCTTATTCCAATGGTTTCATTCTCCTTTAAGGAATATTTAATGTTGTTGTTACAATTGAAAAAAAACATGTGTTTAAACTATATGAAAACATGAAAAGTACACCCTAATTTCATAAAGAAAACCAACTTGTATAAAAAAATCCACATCGTTTCATTTTCTTGTTACCGTACACCTGTGGAGGCCATTCGATGATTTATTTAGCTCGTATCACACGATGTGTTGTCCTTTACATTGAAATAAAAGAACCAGAAAATATAACGATAATTAGTCCAATGATTGATGACACTGGGAGATAAACCTATCTAAATGCAAATCCCTGTGACTTATCTGGTTTGTTTAAAAGCTTATGAGGTGGATGCCCACTTAATCCCATCAGAAATAAACAAGGGGGTGTTTCACAAAGATAAATGTCTTTGTTTGAAATGAATTCGAATGGAGGTTACTGTCTCAAAATTGAATGTTAGTGCTGTTACAATAACATTGCTGCTGAAAAGCTGGTGTTTGCTGTACAGCACTGAAATTGAGATTCATAAAACAAGTGTCCAACGTTTTGCTTAATGGATACTCCATCTATTTTTATTCAATTATTTTTCAGCCAGTGTACCATTTAAGAATTATTTTAAAGTCTTTGTAAAGCAGCCTGAGTAAACATTTTTATCCCTTTATCGATATCTCTCAATCATGATTGAATAATATGTCCCAGTTCTCACAAGTAAGAACTTAAGTAACCAGTGATCCTTGTGCAAACTATCTTCTGGTTCATGGACATTCAGAACAGATGATTATATGTTACGTCATTAAGGAAGTTAATAATAATAATAATAATAATGGACAGTTCTTGTATAGCGCATAACACATTATAAATAACGTCTCTATGCGCTTCCAAAGGACTTGGATATTATTACCCTAGCTTTAGCCTCGCAGCCTTTTACAGCGCGGTGGCATTTCAAGGAATAAATTCCTGCCAGGTACCCACTTACCTCACCTGGGTTGAGTGCAGCACAATGTGGATAAATTTCTTGCTGAAGGAAACTACGCCATGGCTGGGATTTGAACCCACGACCCTCTGTTTCAAAGTCCGGAGACTAATCCACTGGGCCTCCAACGCTTCAACGTTAAGGTCAATTACCCCTTGGACGACACATTTTGTCTACTTTCATAACAATAATGATAATGATGATAATAATAATAATGATTATAATAATGACAATGATAATAATAATAGCTGGATGTTTAAAGCGCTTTTTCCTGAGGATACAAAGCACTGCTATCATTACCCTGGCAGTAGCCATGCTACCTACAGGCGCTCTTGCATTCAAATTAATGGATGTTTTATCCTGCTAGTTCTGTTTTATCCAACAGTTTTTATAGGCAGAGATAATCGGCCAATCAAAATCAATGGAAGTTGTGAAGATCTGACAAATTATCACATAGAAAATGATGATGAAATGCTCCCCAGAACATGAACTTTGCTTTAACTAGGCCAGTAATACCCCAAGTAATACACTGACTTCAATGGACATAATTATGTATTCATAAGGTCATATCACAGGCCCCCATGGACCGATTCTCACCAAAGTTTGGAAGTGGGGGTTTTTCATCATGCTCTACCAGAATATGGTATCAAAAATGCTGAAATGCCCCAAAAAGTTATTTCTGTGACGTCATCACTTCTGTACTCTTTAGGTTTGGTCTGTCTGGAGTAGGATTTCTGCAGTATGTCTGTAGCAGAACATTGCCCTTATCATTTTCAGTGCCCTCCAAATGATGATATTAATGTTTTTTCTTGTCTTCATTTTATTAATTCTTTTTTTGTATTCCAGGAAAGGTGCATTGCTGATGATCAATATCTTCTCCCTTGTAGCTGCGGTTCTATTTGGCTTCGCTGAGATGGCTAACTCTTATGAAATGGTCATTATTGGCAGGCTTATTCATGGCTTTTATGTTGGTAAGGAATGGTGTATAATAAATATAATAAAATAGTGATTTGAATCCTAATCACATGATTGGCTGAAATTCTGTCATGTGATCTGACCAAGGTCCCGTCTTGCAAAGACGATCGATCCAATTAATTGTAACTCTATGGAAATCCATCAGTGTCATAATTTTTTCTACAGGAAATTTGCACAATGTCCTTTGTAAACAAAAAGAAGAACTGTGAATTTTCAAGAAAATAATTAATGCATGAATATACATCATAGTTAGAAAATATTTTGAACATACATGAATAACACATGTTGACGTTGCTGGCCGTCCATAGTTGCGATTGATCTGATCAATTGTAACACTTGGTAAGACGGGGCCCCTATATAGGTCCCTCATTGCAGCAGTTCTCTTTTCTGATCCTCATTCAGAGGAGTAAAATTGCCCTTGAGATTGAAGTTCAAGTACACATGCCTAGTCGTTGAACTCTTATTCTGAATGAAAAGATACATATGTATGCTAATTGTCTCAAGACAATGGACAATGTTTACCAAATCAGAACCACTATATTTCACCCATAGAGATAAGCATGTTCCATTCCAGAGATTAGATCCGCAAACAATTAAAGGAATATGACACCTTTGGACTCAGGGAAAATGAAATATTCTTCTTCTAATTTGAGTTTCACTAGTAGGCCTATGATATTCAATCGAGATTTGGAGTTGTAATTGTCTTTATCATCTTCATTGTTCATGTTGGTGTACGATGAACAGAATTTAGTTTCAGAAGACTTTTTTCATTTTTAGTCTTTTTTGCCTGTCACATTAAATTTTTTGTATTTATTTATTTGTTTATTTATTCATTCATTCATTCATTCATTCATTCATTCATTCATTCATTTATTTAGTTAGCTAGTTAGTTGTTAGTATTTTTTTTTTGGGGGGGGATGCTTTCAAATGCGTCGGTTAAAATTTTTTTGATGGTTTGATTATTGATGATTTCTGGTTGATAAATAATTGCATGATATTTTAGAGTAAAATTTCGAACCAACACTGTAACAGCTTCAATTCTGATTTAACTCAACTTATAGCACAGAATAAATGAGAGCATTCTGTGTGCAAGCGATATGGCACTGATCGTGGGGGCGGGGTCACCATAAAATCTCACTTAACAATTAAACGTATTGACTTAGACCAAGGAACCTGGCCTCTTCTAAATATAACCAAGTGGTCTGCAAATACCAGCGATAGATGTCATAGGTTAAATGATGAAATAGAACAAGAAGTTGTAATACTGTAGGGAGTTTATTGAACCTTTATTGTACATTAAATTTCAATCCTGATTTGTCATGTACATCATGATGTATACTTATAGACTTCTTCCTATTCAAAATGCTTGCACATGTAGGTCGTCGATGTAAGAATGATACTTCTGTAGTATTTTTTCTCAAAATGGCTCCAGATTCCAGCATCTATGACATGCCCTAATGAGTATGTTCATGTTGGACCTTGTTGCTTGCCAAACCTGTACTAGTATTCGTACCCAAATCCCTTTTGATTATCTCCCCCCACCCCCAGATTGGCAGCATTTACCGACACAGGCACACAACATTTACGCAAGTTTTAAATCAGTCTGCTCTAAATCCTCAAATTAGCAACAGGTCTTGAAAAAAAATTGTCTTCCCTCTGATATACCCTGAAAAATATATATCAGTATAAGATGAGTAAAAATAAAAAATGCATTAACATACAAGAGTTTGAATTTGAATAGTGATATCAAAGTTTTCACTGCATTGCCTATTTAGGAAGGTGAACAATTAGCTTGAGTTGAATAGAGTTTGGGAATCGCAAAACACAGCTATGGAAACAATATGTTTTTTCCAGTAAATGAATTCTGTTATAATAATTTTCCATACTATCTTCTGTTGGACCAATTTGATTTTTAATATGATAAACTATCACCTCCTGCCATGATTTAAAGCCAAATGTTGTATCACTTTGAGGGAAACGATGGGACCATGGACTACAAACAATGGGAAAGACTGACTTCCTTAAAGGACAAGTCCACTCCAACAAAAAGTTGATTTGAATAAAAAGAGAAAAATCCAAAAAACATAACACTGAAAATTTCATCAAAATCGCACATAAAATAAGAAAGTTATGACATTTGAAAGTTTCACTTTTTTTCACATACCAGTTATATGCACATCCTGGTCTGTATGCAAATGTGGAGACTGATGACGTCATCCACTCACTATTTCTTTTGTATTTTATTATATGAAATATGAAATATTTTAATTTTCTCATCATTGCCATGTGAAACAATGATTAATTCCTCCCAGATCATGTGGAATTAGCATTGTTTAATAATATATGGTTAAGTCAAGTTGGTCCTTATTGTCAAATTTGTAAAAATGAAATATTGTATTATTCAAACAATAAAAAACAAAAGAAATAATGAGTGAGGGACATCATCGACTATCTCATTTGCATGTCACTCAGTTGTGTATATCACTGCTTTGTGAAAATAATCTAAACTTTAAAATGTCATAACTTATTTTACATTCGATATTGATGACATTTTCAGTGTTGGGTTAGATTGATTTTTCTCTATTTATTCAAATCAACATTTTTCAGGGGTAGACTTGACCTTTAAAGTTGGCAGAATGACTTTGCTAATATCACTCACTTTTTGTTTTTGAGTAGCAAGTATTAAAGGAAGCTTGGTTATCTATGAACCAGTGATGAAAAGTAAAACCAAAATAATGTATCATCTCCTAAAAATATGCTTTATGCTTTCCTCTTGATTATCTTGTGATATGTATACAATTGGATGTGTAAATTCTTTAAATAACTTGTGCATCATAACTTTTGTTTTTAACATCTATAGATTATAGAATAGAATTTAGAATAGGAGAGATTAGAATGAATAAAGATGGTTAATCAAACAACAATGACTTGCATCCCAATTGCTGAATTGCAGATTTTTGTACACTGGAAATTAGCATACTGTACATCAACATTACATGAGAAAACAACATTTTAGGATGAGGTTAAATAACATAAAAAGAGATATCCTAATATGAATAGCTAATAAGGGATCGTTTTATGAATATTCATTATCATCAATATCAAGCCATTTTAGAACATTTTTGTTCTTATCTTATATCATCATTATTTGCATTATTATCAACCTCATCATCATCCTCATCATTATTATTATTATCATTATTACATGTAGTTTCAGTCATGGACCCAAGATATGGGGGGGGGGGGGTGGGACAAACAGAAAATCTTAAGATAAAGTGGGTGTAGATGACAACTTTGTTTGTTGTAGCTCTATAATTATTTTTGTCCAATGAGGAATTCCTATTAAAAGGGGAGGATGTCTCTTGTGTCTTCCACTGAGTTGATGAGATTTATATCAAGAAATCTTTCAGAATGTCCATTCTTTGTAAAGCAATTGCGTGACTTCTATTTTATTCGATCAGGAAATTCATGGTATAGATACAATTACACCTTGCATTGATTATTGCATACAGTCTGTGTACAGGTAATAGTTGATCTCACCTTTCCATAAATTATGACTATTGTTCAAATAGATTATAATCACCAAGCATTGCAGCCATACATGTATATGAGAATTTTAAGTGGACTTTTAACTCTTTAAAGGGGAATCCAGCCTTGGCCATAAAATGTTGTGTTGGGAAGGAGAAAAATAAATTAAACAGAATTGTGAAAGTTTGAAAGAAATTGGACAAGCAATAAGAAAGTTATAGCTGCTTTAAAATTGAGATCACTAATACTATGTAGATTTCAAATTGGCAACTGGGTAAGTAAATTATGACAAGGGGCAAGGACAACTTTCCCATAGGCCATGTACTTTATTATCAGAGATTTGTGGTTTTCTCCTAAGTACCCATTCCCCTGGGGCAGTAATCTAAATATAACCCATGTAGTATATTGTTTTATGTCTTCATGAAAGAAAAATATAATTTGAAATAAAACTTTTGGGAAAAATGACATTTTAGCCATAATATGTATTGGAGTACATGGAAGAGTAGTCCTTGCCTTACATCACTATGACATCCCATATGTGGCCAATTTGAAATCTCCATGGGTATAGTGATTACCAATATTTACAACTTTTAAAAATTCATATCTTTCTTTTTGTTTGTCCAATATTGTTCAAACTTTCACCTATCAACTTGTCTGATTTTTCTTTTCCTTATAAAAACAAGTTTTTATTTGGGTTGGATTCCCCTTTAACTTTACGATTTGAGCTCCATTGATGATCATGCTCTAGAAAACGGGCCCAGCGATTAAATATTGAATCAGTTGCTTTTCCAATTCAAGGTGAAGGATTGTGTTGATGTATCAATGGAATCTTGACCTCATGCTCGTCTGGAGATAAGAAAGAATAGACTCTGCTGTTTGAAACCAAACTCCTGAATTATGCCCCTGAAGAACAATGCATGTATGTCAATACTTTTTGTTCAAAGATGGAAAAAAATTCCCTTATTGATAACCTATTGGTCCAAAGTACATTGTGCATAGTTTTTTTGTATTGATTTACCATATGCAGCTTGAAGAAGCACCGGTACAATGCATGTGATCAAGTGCTAAGTCACTTTCAGATGTTATTTTCTTGGGGGGAAATTTACTTTCCAGGGTGCATTCTTGGACGTAACATTGTTATGTAGACTGATATGCTTTTCACACTGCACTTCTTGTCCTTAAAGCTAAATGATAGTAGTTGCAGTAAAATACTAATTTCGTGAGAAAGTCTGTAAAACCAAGGTTAAGTATTAATATATCATTGTCGATCTAGATCTGGTACAGTTACATAAACTGAACTTTGTGAAATCATTAAATCTAAGCTGAAAAACAATCACACTGAAGATCGCCAACACAGATAGGCACATGCGGGACAGTGTATATTTTATTGCTGGAATAAAGACCCCGATGGAAGTGCCCGAGTCCCTGCTTATTTTGCTTATTTCTCAGCAATTACACAATTTCTTCAAGAATCCTTCGGCACATATTTTTTATTCATATAAACAGACACATGGGTGGTCATTATATTGGATTCTGTAAAAAGTCATTTTGACATCGTTACAAAAACTGGCATAATTTACCTTTAAGCTTAGCCCACTTCGTTTTCACATTACGTTTTAGCAAAGTGGGCTAGCATGGTAAATAGTACGGTACTACTATCTGGTCCTGCAAAAAAGCAGGGTTAGCCGGCTTATTGTGGTGCTAGCAACACAATTGCGGTGCTAAGAGATGCAGTGCGAAAACGAAACAGGGCTAAGGAAAGTGGGGCTAAGCATTAGCCAATCACAGAAGTCGAATGGCACGTTAATCACACTCTATGGTAAAATCATCAATATTCATGAGCTGAGGGATAGTCCGGGGTTAAGGCATTAACCCCGGCTGAGCAGATAGTATGGGGTTAAGAAAGACAGTGTGAATAAAAAAAAAGTGATAGTATGGGGCTAAGGATAGTCCGGGATTAAGGATAGTATGGGGCTAAGGAAATGCAGTGTGAAAAGCATATGAGAGTACAAAGTACAGTATTATGTTGAACATTTTAGATTATAATCAACTCATTAAGCATCAGCTCATGTGCTGGGAAATTAGAGAATAGAGCCGAGACATTGCAACAGTTAAAGGGGAATCCAACCCAAATAAGATCAGATAAGTTGTTAGGTGAAAGTTTGAACAATATCGGACAAACAATAAGAAAGTAAAAATTATTAATCACTATACTTGTGAAGATGCAATGATTTAGTAACTTAAAACAGTAAAATCAAGATGCATTTATTACACATGCCTCACTACACAAAATGGTTTCATTTCACTGCAGGACTCTCTTCGCATTGCTGTGTGGGTACCTCAACACAATTTTTCAAAACCCTGTTAAATTTGATGATGATGAATAAAGGACATTGAAACCTGTTTATAAAGACCACCCAGGGGAGACAGGAAAAGTGGTCTTTGTGAGCAGTTTCTGGTCTTTAGTATGGACATGACCATGTGATACATGTTTTAATGGGGAAAATAGATCTTGAGGAAACCAAACTAGAGTTCTTTTTAGATAGGTGATCCTTCTTTACAGATCATAGCTAAAACTAAACAAACTAGTATCATTTATACAGTACGTAGTTTGGTTAATAATAATCTTTCTGGCTGTGAAACTCAGTATAAAGAAAAAAACTAATGGAATGCACTTTCCTTTGATTGTATTTTACAGGAACTGCCATCACGATAGTCCCGTTGTACCTAGCTGAAGTATCTCCAATCAATCTAAGAGGAGCTATAGGAGTCATACATCAGTTGATGATTACCATTGGTATCTTGATTGCTCAGGTTAGTCTCTTAACCCATTCATCACTGGAACCAGATGGTCACTGTTTCAACGAGTCTGAATGTCCAATGGCAGTTTTTCATTCTAAAAAACCTGCACTGAATCCATCAACGACTAAAGCAAGTCGGGAGTGTATAGACGGTGGCTTTGAAGTCTTCCGCATCAGAAGAGACAATGATCTTCCGTTTCAAAAAATGGTCTTTTCCGTTTCAACTTGATCTAAAAATGGAAATTTAGTTTTGTCACTGAAAATGTACACAGCAAAAACCTGAATTCCATTTTGCAAAGGTGAATTCCATGAATTTTTACTTGAAAAGAATAAGAACCAAACAGAATTTAAGTTTTATTTACCAGTAAAACAGAAAATTGCTGTCCCTACATCAGATGTTTCGCTTATACGTTTTGGAATCACAGCGAAAATTGAGCTGCAGCCTCCATATGGATTGTACATGTTCAGATGTGTTAGGGTGGACATTGACATTACCAATATAAATTTCTTTCTCGTCTCCACAGTCTCTAGGATTGTATGCCTTCACGGCTTCAGATAGCTGGCCCATCCTTCTAGGATTGATCGGCGTGATGAGTGCATTCCAGCTGATCCTGCTCCCATTCTGTCCTGAGAGTCCAAGATGGCTCCTCCTCAACAAGAATAGGGTGGAGAAATGCAGACAAGGTAAAAAAAAAAAACCCAAAACAAACAAATATTGAATAATGTTTACCTGGTAAGGAAGATCCCCAGGGAGTAGATATGGTGTACATTATGTGCAAAGTGCTTAGAAACACAAAGTACACTGTATGAAGTGTTGTATATGTGTAACTATTATTGTTAGCATTGTTTGATCGTAAAGACAAAAGAAACTTTTTCATGAAAATTTAATTGAGAGAATTGTAAAAATGAGAAAAAATAGTAACATAGAGGGTGTTGGGGGTGTTGGTTAGTCTCTTGACTTTGAACCACAAGGTCCAGGGTTCAAATCCCACTGAAGCACTCACATCCATTCGCAAGGCATACATCTAAATGTACATTGCCATTCTCTAACTTGATAACCAGGAGGTAGGAATGCGACTAAAGCCTGATCAAGGTGGCCATGCCAAACCTGCCGTAATAGCTACATGCAACAGAAAATTCAAAATTAAGCCATGGAATTATTCACAGATATTTGATCTGACAAGTTTTACGTAAAAAAGAAATATGAAATTGATGTTAATCAGTCAAATACATGTATCTTTAACATGAATGATGGTTGTGGTAATGACCTCGTAATCAGTTCCAAATGAATTCAATTAAATGACTACCAGTACCTAAGTGTTTGTGTGTAATTGCTGAGAAATAAGCAAAATGAGCATGGCGTTGTAGCCAGGTGTAGGGTCTGTTTCTAAGCACCAATAATGACACATTATCCCACATTGCTTCAAGTGTCAGCAATCGTCACTGGGATAGTTTGAGCTCACGATTCATGATTTCAGAGCCTGTTCTCACTACGTTCCTGAAACTAGTTTAGTGGAAACTAGAGTAATGCGAAGTGAGAACAGTCAAAGAGGTCTTGGGAGCGATCTTCCAAACCAGTTTGGAAAACCACCTCACGATGTAGTTTTCAAGATCGCTTTGCCTCGTTAAACTGATTTTAATGTAAGTGAGGACACAGCCGTTCTTCGGGAAGAAATCTTCACACATTTTGAGCGCGCTACTCCACACGACAGGTGTAGAATGCCTATGCTGCGGTTTCAGATTTTGTGCGAAACGTGTCATCCCACTGAGAGTGTTTCCATAGCAACAAGAGCGCTTTACATGAATTGATTTTAAAAATAATCACTTTTGTGTTATCAAAAGGGAACGCTAGCAATGCGATCTTCCAAACTGGTTTCCTGAATCGGCTTCCAGTAAACTAGTTTTAGAAAGCGTAATGAGAACGAACTCTCACATAGTTAGGTCCTAACTATGAACCTAATAGGTTCATGTAAATGTCCCAAATGTAGGTCTATTATGATATGGTGACAAAAACTCTGATTCTAAAGATTTTCTCATGAAATTGTTGGCTTCAACTAGATGAGTTTTAGGTGTCCCCATGATTAATACTTGAATTATCAATGCCCCTTTCCTCAGCCCTGATGAGACTAAGGGGTTCAGATGACGTTGAAGAAGAGATCCGGGAGATCCGAGAAGAGGGACAGAAAGAGGCCAATGTGGAGGAGGAGAAGGTTGGAATCGTTGATGTGATCACCCTCAAGGATTCGGATTGGAAGATGCCTTTGCTTATCTGTATGGTCCTACAAGGAGGACAGCAGCTGTCTGGTATCAATGCTGTAAGTACATGTAGATGGTGGTGATGGTGGTGGTGGTGGTGATCGTGATGATCACCCTTTATGAAACATGCTTTAACTTCTGTGTATGGTCCTACAAGGAGGACAATAGCTTTCTGGTATCAATGCTGTAAGTAGAAGATGATGGTGATGTTGGTTGTGGTGATGGTTGGTGATCGTGATGATCATGCTTAATAATGAAACATGCTTCAACTTCTGTGTATGGTCCTACAGGGAGGACAACAGCTGTCTGGTATCAATGCTGTAAGTAGATGGTGGTGATGGTGTATGGTCCTACAAGGAGGACAATAGCTTTCTGGTATCAATGCTGTAAGTAGGAGATGATGGTGATGGTGGTTGTGGTGATGGTTGGTGATCGTGATGATCATGCTTTATAATGAAACATGCTTCAACTTCTGTGTATGGTCCTACAGGGAGGACAACAGCTGTCTGGTATCAATGCTGTAAGTAGATGGTGGTGATGGTGGCGGTGATGGTTGGTGATGGTGGTAGGGATCGTGATGATCACCCTTGATAGTGAAAGATGCTTCAACTTCTCTGTATGGTCCTAAAAGGAGGACAACAGCTGTCTGGTATCAATGCTGTAAGTAGGAGATGGTGGTGTTGGTGGTGGTAGTGGTGGTGATGATGATGGTGGTAGTGATGATGGGTGATGGGTGATCACCCTGAATGGAGCTCACCTGTTTGTGGAATGTAGGTCTCTGGTATCAATGATGTTAGTATGAGAAGGTAGTTAGGGTGTTGGTGGTAGTGGTGGTGGAGGTGATGATCACCGTTCAAACCCAACCTATGGATATCTTATGGCACAGCTTGAGTCAGGAGTGTGCAGGGTCGCCTTTAAATACCAAATCGTGGTTGTGTTTTGAAAGGCGTTCTTTTTCAAGACCGATAACAATCGCTTGAACATTAAGAGTGGATTGTGTATCTTTGAAAAACGTGTCTCTATGGTCAGGTAATGCTGATTGAAACCAACCCTTGTCCACAGCTGTGATGTTGACGTTGTAGGCAAGTTTGCTAAGGTCTGGTTAAACACCTTTTAATTGGCTGAATGCCAAGGAATAAACCACTCAACCATCAAACACAGACTCACTCTCAGAAATTTACTCAGAATTCAAAATAGATTAATTTGAGGTTGTGAATACATGTATCCCTTTTACCATGAGAAATATATGGATCTTTATAGTGAATTTTGTTCAAACTTAACAAGTTGTGCATTTTGTACAATTCGTCTTTCATCTTTTAATCTTTTTATCTTTAGAGGTCATAAGGGACTGCAAAGTCTTAATTATTCCAAATTAAGGCCTTGGATTTGAATGTCATGTGACCATGGAAGCGCCGTGGTGTAGTGGTTCTGACTCTCGCCTTGTAATCAGAGGGTCGTGTGTTCGAATCCCACCATGGCCTAGCTCCCTTTGGCAAGACGTCAATCCACACTTTGCCACTCACCCAAGTGCTAGTTGGGTACCGGTAGGAAACAACCGTCATTGTGGTTGGTTTAGCAAGTGTGCGCTTAACAGGCTGCTTGAAATTCTATAAATCTAGGGACTGGGTCATAATAATTGTGAAGCGCTTTGAACAGTCCTAGATTGATAAAGCACTATATAAATGCCAATTATTATTACCATATCATAGGCCATGGATATTTATTCTTTCCTTTTTAAATTTTTCTTCCAGTGTTGCTGTAGTATACGAATGGACCCTTTTGAAAAGTGGCAGTGCTTCGAATATTTTGAAATTTAAGGCCTGTAAAAATAATTCATTTTCATATAAACTACTATCAGCATATAAGTTTAAAATTATATTCTAACATAGCTGAAACAGATTACATGATTTTAGCATATGCTATTTTTTTATAGAGTTGTAAAGATGAAGTCTTTGTCAACTGAAATACATGTGTATCATTTATAGGGTAGAATTCTTAGCAAGTAATTTTTAATAAAAACACGTGTAGTGGTCTGTACATTGCTGTATTCAAGCAAGGAAGAGGTGCTTTACCACGTTGATTTTGGTTTGGATTGCATTTTCCCTTGCAGTAGGTTACAAAGCTCTTTAGTTTTTAATTATCATTAAACATGAAGTCTGCCTGGATGTACCACTGATTTCCATGCTGCAAGGCCAGACATAGGTAACAGGTGTCGCTCTTCTCAAGGGGTTGCATGCTTGATCAATATGTTAGATGATAGTCGGTAAACACCCCTCCCTTTCACTCGTAAAAAAAGTAAATATAAACCAAGAGCAGCTTTCAAGTGCAGGAAACCATTATGAGGCCGTTCTCACTACATTCCTAAAACTAGTTTACTGGAAACTATTTTAGTGGAAACTAGTTTAACGCGTAGTGAGAACGGTCAAATCGGTCTTGGAAGCGATCTTCCAAACCAGTTTAGAAAACCACCTCGCGATGTAGTTTTCAAGATCGCTTTGCCTCGTTAAACTGGTTTTAGCCTAAGTGAGGATACAACGTTCTTCGGGAAGCGATCTTCGCACATTTTGAGCCTATGCTGCGGTTTCAAATTTCGCGCGAAGCGTGTCGCCCCACTGAGAGCGTTTCCATATCAACAAGAGCGCTTTACGTGAAGTGATTTTTAAAACCACTTTCGTGTGATAAAGTGGGAACGCTAGCAAAGCGATCTTCCAAAGTGGTTTCCTGAATCGGCTTCCAGTAAACTAGTTTTAGAAAGCGTAATGAGAACGGCCTCTATGATAAAGCGGACCCTACCAAGTAGTGTCCATGGATAGAGCATTGCTTGAGTTATTTCAGTGGTTCAGATACAGAAAAACGATGTTAAAAGCCTTGCTTGTGTTATTGCGATGAATCAGAAGTAATCACAAATGGAGCTAGCTGGAAAGTGCCAGAGATGAATAGATAAAAGAATATTCTGCCATGTAACCTTGATTGGAGCCCCAGATACTGAAGATGTTATTGAAATGTAGATTTGGAGAATATGAGGGGAATTTGAGGCTTTAATTGCGTCATCTCGCTTGATCATATAAAAAGAAAAAGGGAGGGGGAGAGAGAGCAGAGGGGGTGGGGAGTGATAAGGAAAAGGATGAAAGAGAGAGAGAGAGAGAGAGTGGGAAAGGAAACAAGAGAGTTGTTCAATTTAATCAGCTGTTGTATATCTATTCGTGTGTATGTACCCTAAACTCTGACGGCATACGTGACGTCATATTTGCATACCAAGGCCTGATGTCTTATATAATTCATATTTTCTTTTCCGAATTTTCACATATTTGCGAATTTTAATTTTCTGATAATTATGTTTACAAGGTTAACCCTCAATATTTATGGCAGTCTAGGTAATGTAAATATAGTAAAAGCAGGAGCTCCTTACTTCCTACTAAAAGAAATGCAAACGCTCAGAGTAGAAAATGACACAGCAAAATCTATTTGTCTTCTCAAAATTGCTCCCAAGGTTTCAAGATGAGAAAACTGCTGGAAGCAGGAAGAAAAGTGCCGGAAGCAGTATGCCATTCTCATCGTTTAGCTTAATGAACTCAATTGTTAGTTACATTTCTTAATTAAATATCCCATCCCTGATTTGATAGAAAAAAAACTTATGCAAGAGCAAAGGTCTAGTTTTCATAGTTAATACATGTAGGTAGTGGTATTTACATAATAATGCATGTTCATATTTTTTAGGTCACTGCAGTTACATCATCGGCTCGTATTCTTCCACACAGGCAACCAAATTCATTGAAAAAAAATAAAATTCATGGGTCATTTGTTGTGTGATGATGCATAGACTCAATATGATCTGTAATATCCCAATATGGTGATAGATATACATGTAAAATTTTATGCTGGCACCTGTAAAAAGCAAATGGGGGGGGGGGGATAGGTGAAGCTATGTATGAACCTAGATAATTTCTTATCCCTCTCTCTCTCTTTCTCTCTCTGTAGTTGCTAATGAGTTTGGAGTATAAAGTTGTTACATCGTTTTAGAAAAAAATCATTATTTTGTAAAATTAAGACTGTCTGTGGAAAGTGTTTAGAGCGGAGATAGATGGTTACAGAAAGGTGATGGCAGTGATGAGAAAGGGGATGAAGAACATGATGATGATGATGATGGTGATGATGATGGTGATGGTGATGATGATGATGATGGTGATGATGATGGTGATGATGGTGATGAGGATGGTGATGATGATGATGATGGTGATGATGGTGTGATGATGGTGATGATGATGATGGTGATGATGATGGTGATGATGGTGATGATGATGATGGTGATGATGGTGATGATGATGGTGATGATGGTGATGGTGATGATGATGATGATGATGGTGATGATGATGATGATGATGGTGATGATGGTGATGATGATGATGGTGATGATGATGATGATGGTGATGATGATGATGATGGTGATGATGGTGATGGTGGTGATGATGATGATGATGGTGATGGTGATGATGATGGTGATGATGATGATGGTGATGATGATGATGGTTATGGTGATGATGATGATGGTGATGATGATGATGGTGATGATGATGGTGATGATGATGATGAGCTTGAGGATGATGATAGTGATGATGATGGTGATGATAATGATGATGATGATGACGGTGATGATGATGGTGATGGTGATGATAATGATGGTGATGATGATGATGATAATGATGATGGTGGTGATGATATTGATAATGATGATCATGGTACTTCTAGTTTAGTGAAGATCTTGTTGAAGCAACAATGGCTTTTGGAGTTCAGGATGAGGTCAGAAAAAACTGTATGATAAAGTGATATTCATACTGAAATTGATATAGAAATGATCCATATTACTTGCTTATTATACTATATAATCCCTCTTACTGATCTCCCTATTTTCTCTCTTTTCTCTTTCTATAGGTCCTCTTCTATGCCACAGAAATCTATTACCAGACCGGTATGGGAGAAGAGGAGGTTGCCTACGCCACCATCGGAACCGGTGCCATCAATGTTGTCATGACGATTATATCAGTAAGTCTAAAATCCCCCATTAACTCTTATCATACTAACTGCCCTACTTGAAAAGAATGATAATCACATATCTTCTGGAAATTACATAAATTTATGCTGAAATGATTATTTCAATAATAATATCCACCCATGTGAGGTGAAATATGAATGTAACTTATTCAATTGACCCTTAGTTTAATAGTAAAACAGTTCCAGTTTTCTTGGCAATAACAAACTTAGTAGCATAAAATGCCATCTTGTAAGCAAAGATTTCACAAAGTGATCTGGATTTTCAAAATTTTATTACCATCGTCTTATTTATATTGAATATTTTCAATGTACTATCTTATCATTCATGTTTTATTCTTTCTAGGTGAATGTTACATTGTATTATATTTTGTGAGATATAAAAATAAACAAAACTGAGACTGTATTAATCTCTCCCATTTTTTTTTTAGGTATACATGGTTGAACGTGCTGGACGTCGTATATTGACCGTGGTCCCCTTTGGTTTAATGGCTATATGCTTAGCCTTGTTGACCGTCAGTTTAAATCTCCAGGTAAGAATAAAAACCTTTACATTAGCTGCCCAACACTGAACTGGTAATGTAAATATTTTGATAATATTACGTTCAAATGCAACAAATAAACTACAGTACCCATAACTCTCTTGCACACTGTAAATATGTTGAACAATAAAATTTGCTTTCCTAAACCTTTTGGTCTATAAATGTGTAATATTGAATGGCAAATTGTAGAGGGCTAGTGAATGGAATTCAACATTTCCTTTGTTTTTGTTTGATTATTATCATTGTCATTAGTATTTAATTGTATCATAATTATTCATTCTATTCTTACTTTATATATTCATTATTTCGTGTGAAAAATTATGCATAACAATCAACAAATAACATAATTTATCGAAATTATACAGTTTTCTGCCTGGATTATCCACCCTAACCTTGCAAATAATGATAATATGAGTAATACTAAAGTTTATTAAACACTTAAGACTAGGATTAAAAGTGCTAATTTGTACAAAATGGAAGCAAAACAATATTACATGAGCATTGTAAATACACAATGAATAATAGTGCAGTTCTTGTATAGTGCATACATATCGCATTACAACATAACGTCCCTATGTGCTTACAAAGGACTTGGATATTAATTGATATGAAATATTTCATTACTCAAACATTGCACCGATATCATTTGAAGTGTTTATTTTCTCTGTTTTTTTTTTCATTATAGCCCACCCTTGATTGGATGAAATGGCTCTCTCTTATCTTCATCTACGCCTACATTATATCATTTGCTGTTGGTCCAGGTGAGGGATAAATTCTTGTTTTAAAACCTATAGAGTTCCAAAGTGATGACATCACACATTTTTTTTCTGCATTTTAGAAATTTTGATACCATACTTCGGTAGAGCATGATGAAATACCTCCACTCTCAAAATTCGGTGGGAATCGGTCCATGGCGGCCTTAGATATGACCTCATGAATACATAATTAGCCTCATTGAAGTCAATGTATTACTGGCCTGGTTGGGCTAATTATGTATTCATGAAGTCATATCTCAGCCCCCCATGGACCGATTCACACCAAATTTTGGGAGTGGAGGTATTTCATCATGCTCTACCATAATATGGTATCAAAAAATGATGAAATGCAAATTGGAAAATTGATGACGTCACACTTCGGTACTCTATTTTATGTATAAATAATTCCTGGGCCCCGTCTTACAAAGAGTTACGATTGATCTGATCGACCTTAAACTATATGGATGTCCAACAATGTCGTAATTTTTTCCCCAGAAAATTTTCATGATGTCCTTTGTAAACAAAGAGAGTACACTGAACTTTCAAGAAAACAATGAATATATGATTATACATCACATCTAGAATATATTTGAACAAAAATGCCTTATAGATGTTGACGTTGCTTGTTTTCTATAGTTGTGGCTGATCTGATCAGTCGTAACCCTTTGCAAGACGGGGCCCTGAAGAGCACATCTATTCCAATTATCTATGTTTTGAAGAGATATATAGCACGTTTTGAAGAGGTTTATAACACGTTTTGAAGAGGTATTTAACATGTTTAGAACAGGTACATGTATATAACACATTTTTAATAATCTGGTCTGAAATATTGCTTCGACTTAAAGATTATTCAACTCATGGAAGGTCAACTTTTCATTCATTTCATTTCATTTATTTTCCACAAATCAATCAAAATACAAAGAAAAACATACAACTGATTCCTAAATAGTATGCATAATTACAATATAAATGCAGATTCTAAGTGGATGGACCTAAAGTAAAGCAAAAGCTTGTTGTGGATAGGCCCTTAACAAATAATTCATGTGTAATCATTGATAGCTACAAATGATTATAGGCAGTTACCTACGAAATGAGCAACATTTAAAACAAAAATCACTGTGATATATTCTTCCCCATCTAGGACCTGTACCGTTTGTGATTGTTCCCGAGCTCTGGACCCAAGGACCCCGCCCGGCTGCCATGAGTATCGCTATCCAGACAAATTGGTGGTGCAACTTCCTCGTCGGTCTTACTTTCCCATTTATTCAGGTGAGTTCTCCTTTGCTTGGCAGTTGGCACTAGTGGATAGAAGGAGAAAAGTGGGAGGGGGTGGGAAGGTTTGTGTCACGAGGTAAACTGGTCTTTCCCATCTATTTACATGTAGGTGAGTTCTCCTTTGCTTGGCAGTTGGCACCAATGGATAGAAGGAGAAAAGTGGGAGGGGATGGGAAGGTTCCTGTCATGCACAGGTAAACAGGTCTTTCCCATCTATTTACATGTAGGTGAGTTCTCCTTTGCTTGGCAGTTGGCACCAATGGGTAGAAGGAGAAAAGTGGGAGGGGATGGGAAGGTTCCTGTCATGCACAGGTAAACAGGTCTTTCCCATCTATTTACATGTAGGTGAGTTCTCCCTTGCTTGGTAGTTGTCACCATGGGTAGAGGGAGAAAAGTGGGAGGGGTGGGAAGGTTCATGTCATGCACAGGTAAACTGGCCATTCCCCCTTTGTTTGGCTGAGTTCTCTGTTCTTGTTACCATCGCCATGGATACAGTCACACCAGGGTACCGTAGCACAAAATTTGCATGCAACGATGATCTTGATAGGCCATTTCAGTTAGCCACTTATCTTTGTGTTACGGTCCCAGATGACAACTAACCATCTGGTCTAATTGTCTAATAAGTCCATTCACCATTTTGTGTGATAATCATTTCTAAACCTACTGAATGTGTATGATATCTTGTGAGGTTGTGGGAGGGGTTAGGGAACACAGTAAAGCAGCAAGTGTTGAGCTGTTTCGTCTGCTAGTGCACCATGGCAATTTGGACAGTAGCCGATTGATATTCACTGAAATCAGCAAGAATTTAACCAAAATCCATCTTTTTATTTCTATTTGTGACCCGCAGGAAACCATCAAGGCATACTCCTTCCTGGTCTTCATGTTCTTTGTGATACTAACCACCATCTTCTCCTACTTCTACGTTCCCGAGACGAAGAACAGGACGTTCGACGACATCATCAGCGGCTTCAGGAAGGGGAAGTCAAAGAAGGGCGGCGGTGATTACGAGCTCCAAGACAACGCCAACAAAGCATGATGATGCTCATCTAGACCGTATCATATGTAGTGTGAAGTCCAAAACCCTACGGTGCAGCCTATCTTGTCTATCCATACTTACATCTGTAGTAGTCTGTAGTGGTCACTCGTCTTGTGGTCCAGGGATGCCACTCTTCAGACTTAAGTCCGAATTCAGACCCTTTGCAACATACTTTCGGCCTTAGAAAACACTTTTTCATGTAGGAAAAGTGGTTATTGTACGTGTAGATGATTTTCAGTCTGTGTTTGTCAAGCCTCAGTGGTAGTCCTGTGTGATCGCCTGTATGTAGTGCCACCTGTATGCAGAGGTCACCTGTATGGAGCGGTCACCTGTATGGAGCGGTCACCTGTATGCAGCGGTCACCTGTATGCAGTGGTCACTTTATGTCTTTCCTCCCTGAGAGCTAGCATGCAATTCAAGGGGGACGCCGAAATTACTCAGTGATCGCTTTCCTGGTGGATCCCATTAATTGTTTTACATTGGTAGCTATAAAGTCAAATTTGACAACAACAAATAAATTGTGTGCATCGGAAAGAGTGTATTTTTAAATAAATGTTTGATTCGTAATACCCGACTAGTATTTAATTTGCATAAAAACTTCATATTCTCGGTTCTGGGATGAACAAAAACGATCAAAGTGATATGAAATATCTGTGGAAAGACATTGATGAAAATGTCGTCAATTTCAGAAAGATTTTCCTCGTATAGGTGTTAAAGACATGCCTCTCTTTCTTTCAAACTGTACATGAAAATGTGGGTTGATCTGTCAAAGCAGAATTACTTCTTACACTGAATCAATCAAATGTTGCCTTAACCACAGGCGGTGGTCAGGCTTTAAAAGCATATTACATAAAAAATAATAGATTCATCGTTGCCTCCCAATGCTTGCACATTTTTGAGTAGGCCCTTGAACATAATATAGAGGGATGCCACACTACATATAAACCTACGGCTGAATTCTAGTTGTAGAAAAGAATATATATATATATATATATATATATATATATACATATAGACATACATGTATATATGTATGTATGTACACATATGTATATATGTATTCATATGTTTATGTATATTATATACATACCTGTATCTATGTATTTTATCGGGTGAGAAACAAAATGGTGTTGTAGAGATTTGTTTTGATAACTCCCCTTTGTTTCTCACCCGTCGGTCTTATGCTGAGAGGCATAAAGGCACTGATTCATTTTCTTTTCAACCAAAAATGATGCCCTTATGTCATTCAGCAGATGTCTCATGTATAAAGCTGGAGCAAGAAGGATGTTGTGTCATAATGACTTTCTTCCTCTTAATATGATATATACAAAAAACCTTGTAGAATTTAATTGGCTTTTCATTACCATTGTCAACCTAAAACTTCAATAAAATAGTTAGACAAATAATAGAAAAAAAAATCTAAAAGCTTGATGATTTGATATGAATTATGAAAAAAAAAAACATTTGAAAAGAAAATAAGCTATAAAAATAGAAAAAAAATGATAAAAATATGAAAACTAAGTAGGTATATAGGGAGAAATACATATGATGTATATTTTGACGAGTTTCACAAGTTGATTTTCAAATTGTTTCTTTTTTGTTCATTGTATAGCAGATATTTGGACAGTATGAGGAGGTGTATTTTATGTTAACAGATTACTTGTTGTAAACCGCACTAGAAATGAAATATATTCTGAAATGAAAATCTATTCTTCTTTTATGAATCTTTGAAACTATTGACTTGTATGATGTAGTTTTCTGGTGATATTCTACCAAATTGGACAAATTTAGCATTTTGGCTTTATTCATTTGGTCTAATATCATTTTGACTATTCTCAGATATAATCTGACACTGCTTGCCTAGTCTCAATCCTTAGACCTAATGGGAGGTCTAAACCAACGAAACCTACTCCAGATCGATCTATGCTCTTACGTTGGATTGGATAGGAGTCTGTTTCATTCGTTAGTGTGACTGTAATCCTAATACATTCTTGAGGAAATGTTATGAAACGAACTCAGGGTCCCGTAACACAAAGTTTAGCGATTAATCGTATGCTTGATTTTTACGACTGATTGTGCATTGTAGTCGATGCAATCAGTGGCAAAGATATTCTTATAAGATGATTGCTTAGCTTTCTGTTACTTGCACCAGTAGGCTGTTTCATAAAGATATTCATAAGTTACAAATGACTTTATGCAAGACTGGTGACCCTATCTTTTGCTCAGTGATCTGTCATGGATGTATCCCTAACTGACTTACCACCTAAGAACACGTTCCAGTTGTTTGTAAAGTTGTGCGAAACGTTACGAACAGCTTTATGGAACGTCCACTTCATTAGCGCAATTCGGATGAGACCAGGCAGGCATTTTGACAGTGTGGTATTAGACTGAATGAAGTGAAAATTAACAAGACTCGGTCAGTATTAACCGCAGGCAGCATCTGTAATGTGAGTGTCTCCAAGGGATCGTTTCATGAGACGTTCACTGATTGTCGTTATAAGCTACTGAAATCCATGCATCTGATTGGTGGAGAGCAAACGAGTCGGTGAAACTCACCAATACTCACTACTGAGTGATCGCGACAGATTATAAGTTTTGACAGTCACACAGGGTACTACTGTTATGTGTAAAATATTTTTGATTCAACAAATTGTGCAAATAATTTCTATCTTTGTACGTTGTAGTGTATATGTAGTCCATTCGTGTGTCGTATCATATTTTTCTGGGCATGCGCATGGAGATCAAGTGTATATATATTTTTTTGGAGAGAATCAACGATTTGGATTGTTTCTTTTCAGTTTTGCAATGTAGAGTCAATGCATGTTCAGGTTTTCTTTTGTTAGTCCCATGTATACTAAATGATGGGAAGAAATCATACGAGTTAGTTTATCAAATGCTCCATAGGGAGAATAGATATGATGATTACTCTATAACAAGGAGTTAGGAATTTGACTTGGAATAATGATAATGGTGTTTTGTAGAGTGGACGCACCGCCCAAATATTTTTTTGTTGCACTAGGCCAACAACAGTTCTCCTGTATATATCTAAACAAAGCTACAAATATAAACAAAATATGTCTGATAACTACTAAACAGGACTGGGCTTTATGAATGTATCTCCCCCCCTTTTTTTCAAATCAGCTTTGAAGTAGAACTACCTCATAGTAAAATATGTTATACACGGTAGTTCAGTATCATTAGGGAGATTTGAAACAAGAATCTTCATATGCATCTGTCCACTTTGTAGAGAAACAAAATGGGAAAAATATGCATGAACATTATGAGCTTCCTGTGAATATTCAATAAAAAAGAATTATATAAAAGATTATCCAAAAGCATTCCATAGACATTACTGCGCACAGGGTAGTAAAGAATGTCGGCTCTTATCCTGCCACTCCAACTTATAGGAAATATTACATGAAGTGCCTTTTGGTCGATATTTTCTTATAGCGCACTGTAGGGAGTGAGTAGCAACTAGAGTTGTGGTGAAGAGGAGTGGTATATTATGTACCATTCTATTATTTTCAAAACACTCATACAAAATAGAGTTTAATATTTATAAGCTGTGTATTCTATAACATACAGGGAGTGTAGTCGTGTGGGAAAAGCTGTGGTATATCGTAAGTCAAAGGTCAAACTGGATGAGCACAGGTCACACTAGCTGATCTTTCGGTATTTTTTGTATTATCTATTGGCCTTTAAGACATTAAAGAGAACACTTTTCTGTTATTACGAAGAGCGCAACATTCTTAAGTTAGCATTTACGGAGGAGATGAAGATGCATTTTGTCATTAGGAGGTGCACTTGAATGAATTAAATTGATCAAATACTTTGATGAAATGATTTTTCCCATGCAGTCAAGAAAAATAGATTCATCTGATGTATTTTGTTGGATTAAGATTGAAAAGATCATCCATCTTGTGAAAAATATCTCAATCTCATTTTAGATCTTTTTATCTTAATTGAAAATAAAACCTTTGAAATTTTTAAAGGTATTTATTGAATTTCACTCTTTGCCAATACAATCAAAGTATTATCAAACAATATATTTTATCATGGGAATGTGGACATTATGGCATTAAAATCAGTATTATATTCTTTGATTCCTATATCTCTTAGATATTTTTGGGTGCCAAATTATTTCAATTTACTTAGTATTTTTATAACGGGAATCCTACGCCAAAGATAATTTTTTAACAGCATTGCAGCTTAATAACTTGACCAGCTGATGAGCCATGGTGCAGTATTGATGGACATATCTTTAAACTTTATGGCCTGTATTCTGAAGTCGGGTTTAACTTAAACTCGGCTCTAAAGTTGTGGTGTAAGTATGGACGGCCAATTGTTACATAATCACTAACAGTAGAAATATCATACTTCAGCTCATTCGGCTCTCAAATCATTCATAATTGTGTAGGAAGTATACATAGATGATTGTCTTCACCATCGATGAATCAGGAAAGAGCACAGTAAACATGAGAAACGTACAACTTAATAAAACTTTTGATACTTTTGGCTTCCCATACTTAAACCACAACTTTAAATCCGAGTTTAAGTTAAACCCGACTTCAGAATACGGGCCAATGAAAATAACTGCAACAAGCACCGCACTAAAAGTCTGTTCTGCGTCCTTTCTGCGTCCTTTCAGCAGGAATCTCATTAGCATACATGTAACTTTCATTCCTGCATTCCCCGTTGTGGATTGTACATTGAAATGTGAGAATTACAGACGAAAGAAGCCGAGTACGTTTCTTGCTGAAAGACGCATCGCAGACCGGGTTAAGGCACCGAATTGGAACCTTTTAAAATCTAACTGCATTTTGTAATGGACAGCATCCTTCCTTATTTGACAGCTGATTATCCAAAGTATCTTTTTTTTATAATACATAGATTTTGTCTGATTGAATTGTTTGAACTTTTGCTTTGATCATGGACATTGTACCCCATTCGCATATGAAGTTTAAAAGACAACTATAATTATGTGGAAATTATAATCTTTTACAAATTTAATTTTCTTGGTTGTAATTATTTAATTTCGGACTTATATTCATCAATGCACTTATTTGCATTGCTGAATTAGATATGTATGAGAGTTAAAGATTGTGATTTAGAAGTTGGATTAGTGTATTTGACAGCCGTTTTAATGATGTAGAATGTAGCCTCTTGTAGTTGTGATGTAAATTCGTTAAATTGACTTGTTCATTGTTTAAGAATTCTAATGTTTTTTTTTTCTGGTGTTGATTTGTTTTGTAAATAAGAAAAGATAAATCATCAGAAATGTTGTGTTGAAATTCAGGTACAGTAAACAAAGTGTTTAACTTGTTGGGATAATGAATGATTTCACTATAACATTTTTAAAAATAGATTCTAGGGCCCCGTCTTACAAAGAGTTACGATTGATCCAATCAATCGTAACTGTACGGAAATCCATCAGTGTCATAATTCTCTTAAGAGGAGATTGGCACGATGTCCTTTGTAAACAAAGAGAAGCACAGTGAATTTTCAAGAAAACAATGAATGCATGAAAATACATCACAGTTAGAAAATATTTTGAACAAACATGCATTATTATAGATGTTGACGTTGCTGGCCGTCCATAATTGTAATTGATTGGATTAATCGTAACTCTTTGGAAAACAGGGCTCCGGAACTGCATATATGCAGGCAAAGTCTCCATTGGGTTAATTTCACGAAGTTAGGCGACTTGATGAATGTTTCCTAATGCTGTTCATAAGTAGACTGGTGATCATTAATTAGGAGTTTAATCAACACCAATGATATTCAGGTGCTCATAACTTACCATAGATAGATAGGATCACCAGTCGTTGGGTAAGGTTGCTCATAATTTACAAACAGCTTCGTGAAACGCCCACCTGGTATATTAGAAAGAAAATATGATACCAGACAATACAAAATTGTTGATTTTATAGCCAAATTTATGCATCAAATAATTACCAGAACCTTGACTGCATCATTTCCTGTGCATGGGGCTGTATATCTAGGTGATTCTTGGTCATTTTTGCTGCATTTAATTTTCACAAAAGACAAAGTAGAGTTGATTCTGTAATGCTGCTTATTGAGTTATTGTGCCATGAGGGTGAGTTATCTCAATGAACTCATCAGAGATGACAGTAATTGAATAGTTCATGTCTTTTTCCCTGCAAATTGTTGTCTCTTTGGAAAATTGCATTTTCGTGATTAGACATCACCTGTTTGAATGATATAATAGAGTTTTCAGGTTTGGAATAAAACCTGGGCTCCATAACACAAAGGTTTGCGATGAATAGCAAATATGAAAGAACACTTCCGATTGGTTCCTAGTCAGTATTTTGCGACAAATGCGCGTGTAACATTGATCTTGATTGGTCAGTTCATTTAGCGATTGATCGCTAATCTTTGTGTTACGGAGCCCTCGTGTTTCTTTCACAAATTCATTCATTGTAAGCAATGTAAGGTTTGGATGAATTTTAAAGAAAAAGCCAATCAATGCAACTGATAACATGTGACTAGAACAACATGATGTACTCTACATGTTTGCTTATAATTTGGTTTTATCTCTGAGGAGGAGGAGTTTATTTTCTTAGAATGCAGTGCTGTTTATTGGAGTATTTGTGTTTGAGTTATCATCAATGCATTCCAGGTGTAGTCTGTACCCATGCTTGTTGTTAAACTAACATTCTTATCATCATTTGGAGTTCTTCTTCATTTTATTTGAAGTAAAATTTGTCTCTGGGACGGATCTCTCCATGGCGCCCCCAATTTCTTTCCCTTCACAGTTTCATGGTAGAGGAAATTTTACTGCCAGGCCCATGTGGTATGCTGAACTCTGATTTAACTTAAACCATGATATAAATAAGGGTTTAAATATAAATACCAGTTCTGGTAACAATCTCAGAATGAGTTTGAACAGAATAGATAATAAAAAAATGTGTGTCAATTGGCTCTGTGGAAAAAAAATGTGTGATCGCACAAGAGGCATACATTGTAAACAAAATGTTTGACACTTATCTCTTTGCATAACTTTAGCCGTTGGGAAGATTAAACTTAATTTCATATAACAGCCCTTCAGGCAGATTACCAAAGACAGTCGGATATGCGTATGAATAATAAGTATTTTAACACCTTTAATCAAAGAATATATATATATAATATACCTCATTGCCACAAAGTTATATATTACATGATAGAGATGTTATTTTGTGAAGAAGGGTGTTTATGTGTATTGAGATTGGGCCTTCAAATTCTATTTATCTTTTGATACCCACACTTTTCAAAATATACTTAGGGACCGTTTTGCAACGAGTGGAGTAGAAATGAATGTGTGTTGCTTATGATGAGTTGCATGAGGTATACCACACATATATTTGCATTGGTCATATTCTGCTATGTGGACCTTTGCTGCTTTAGCAGATGGAATTTTCAAATTTCGTATTTGTAATCACGTCTGACTTTATGACTTGACATTTTACCCCTTTCAGTTTTTTGAAAGCACAATTTGTAAATTTGATTTGAAAGTGAAATAATTTCATAGAAGCATTTGAATCATTGAAATTCATGAAGTATTTCCCTATTGCAATGTGCTGTTTTGTTGATTTAATATTGTAACCTACATCATGACTCTTATTAAGCTGTAACCATGACAACGCATATTTATATTCCTTTGTATAATAATAGACCCTGTAAATGATGAAATATCTAAGATGCCCATATTCTTTGAAGAATACCTCATAACTGCCATATCCAGAGCCCTGTCTCACATCAAGGAATATGATAATGGTAACAGTCCTGGTTGTTACCATGGTAACATGGCTCCTCAGCCAATCAGAATGAATGTTTCCATGGGAGGGAGAAACCATGGAGGTAAAGATGGCGTAGTCTTGAAGCGGTACCCTGGTGTATAAAGATCTTGGATATAAATAATGACCTTTATGATACCTGTGATTTTTCTGTGAATACTTACGGAGCACCTTTGTATTATACTCACACACTAACTTGTAGGCAGTGCACCGAGGTTTTTCATTATTTTTTTCTCTCCATTTTTCTGACTTCTTTGTTGTAAAAGAGAGTGAATTTATTGCGTGTTGTGCAGTGCGGAATGTCCGTTCATGCACGGTATATACACGGTTATACTACGATGTCCGGTCTGGAAATTTCATTCTATCTTTATTCATGTGCATGTAAAACTAGAGATTTTTTTGTTGTTTCTTTTGGAACTTGAAAATAAATGGTAAAAAAGATTAAACATTGGCTTCGAGTGATATTTCTGTGTTGTAAGACATTGACGATGGAAGGGGGGGGGGGGGAGAAAAGTGAATTAATAATGTGGATTGCTATGATGGGGGGGGGGGGGGTGGTAAGAGTCATATAGTGAATGAGGAAAAGTGTGAGGATAGATTAATTGAGAGATAGGGAAAATGGGAATAGAGAGGGAGAGAAAGGGGGGGGGGTGAGGTTGCGGATGACTGGCACAAATGTTTCCTGTGAAGGATTTTCTTTTCTTTGAGTGGAGGAGGGGGTGGGGATAGAGGGTTTACAAGTCTAATCTTTCGGGGGCAGAAACGGCGGATAGTGCAAAATTTATCAAAGCTTCCATTACCACATTCCTCCCACCACCACCTAATTCATAATCACCATCATCACAACCATCATCATCTACATCATCATCATCATCACCACCATCATCATCACCACCATCATAATCATCATCATCATCATCATCATCATCATCATCATCATCATCACAACCACCATTATCATCATTAACATCATCATCATCACTATCATAATCTGCCTCCTCCTCCTCATCATCGTCACCACCACCATCATCAAAATCATCATCATTGGAGTCTTTGCTCCACCATTTTTCACCTCTCAAAAGTTCGGTGTTATTATGCCACTTCTGTCGCGGGAGGGGGCATAGAGATACGATCCTTTGCATGCTCTCGAATTTTTGAATTTTTGTTCCAAAATTTCTGGTTCATTACGTCACTGCTGTTCCGGGAGGGGGACACATCTACACCCCTCGCTTGATTCGCGATCTCGGACACTTCGTTCTCTCGCTCATAATTATAATGCTCCCCACCATTTTCAGAACCGGTTGCCGCCCTTGGCCTATTCCACAGTCAATATTATCAGCATGGACCCCATAAAGAAGGTCCATGTTATCAGCAAGTAAAATAGCATTACTGCCCGCACACGGCACAAACTAGTTAGCCTAATTCAGAAATGATCCAGTTTTAATTAATGTTACAATAAATTTCGAATGGTTTCATTTCATTTTTTAAAGATATCATAGTTTTAAAGCTAATTTCTGATCATAAGCCTATAATTTTTTTGCCATATTGATGTCATACTCTCAATATTTAATACGCTATTTTACTTCAGATTTTTCCCTACTTAATAGGAAATCTTTGAAAATCGCTTTTATTTTAAATATTATTTTTGTATGTATGGTATAAAGATTAATTCTTACTAAGTTATTATTGTATGTAATATAAAACAAAATAAGAAGAAAAGGAGAAGAAAGAGGAGGAGAAGAAGAATTGGCTACTGCATCATTGGATTATAGACCCGGGAGGCCACTTACATTGACGAGTGGATACCATGCGCGACCCCCCCAAAAAAAACACGTAAAAAGGATGTCTTTTTCACGATAGGGCACGTTACGTACGTAACGTGATAAGGGTGTCAAAAACACAAAAATAATGAAAAAAGGGTATCTATATCTCTTGGAAAATTACGTGTTTAGGGTCCATTTTGCGGGGATGCTAGAACAAAATTAAAATGTTTTATAAAGGATGTCCTTTTTGCCCCAATACGTGTTTAGAGTCCGATTTGCGCGAGGTGTAGAAGAAGGTGCATGGGGTCGTTCTAAACCAAATAAGGTAAAGCCGACGACCGAATGACCCGTAACAATAAAACATTCCTGTACTTGTTTAGGGGTTCATTTCGGGGAATATTTGCCAAGGGTAGGGTTTCACACGCTAGTACTTGTTAAGGGATGCACTTTCAGAATATGGAAATTACGTGTTTAGGGTGCTTTTCGAGACCCCATGGTCGCGCATGGTATCCACTCGTGAATGGAAGTGGCCCCCTGGATTATAGAGCATCTTTCATTCACCTAATGCAAAATCTCGTACCATAACACTCGTGCCTTTTCACTGTTTACATACATACACATGTGAATGACATCGAGTCATAACAAGGAAGTAATTTGACATTTCCTAAGAACACAGACTGACGCTTGGAAATGAATACAGAAAGGTAAATGATAATAGATTTCTGCTTGTTTTAATCACTATTTCTGCACATTAGACGATTGAATCATATTTATGATACCCCCAACAAGAAAAAAATCAATGCAAACATGGAAAGGTCACTGGGACTACCATAGCAACACACTTCTTTCAGTTCTGTATTATTTTTGGAACTGATATTCTAAATGAGAGAAAATGATTTTCAGTTACATTTTTGTTATTGATTTTAATTTTAGAAATCCTGAAGGCTTATAGAGATATAAGAAAGTTCATCAAATCAAATCAATATGACATTTATCATCTATTGAGTAATATAATTTTTCTAATACATGAAATAGTTGTATACCACTAAATATATTCAGACTGGCATCCTGAATAATCATCGATAAATAATTCAAACCCTTATAGTCAATAGAATCTTTGCGATAGCTTGACATCGAACCAGACATCAAATTAAACAATTATACGAATAAACCATTTTCATCATTTTCCGTTACAGAGGAACAATTTCAACTCGCTGATGATTTATTTCAACAAACTTCGGGCCTTTTCACACGTGAATCTTGAATCATCACTGTAATGATAATTGCAGGCGTTCGTGATTCTAATCATGTTCTAGTTTGGTTTCACACGTGCTAAAATTCGTCATTAGTCTTATTTTCACTGGAATCATCGTTAAAATCACGATTTTTTTTTACCGTTTGAAAGGGCGGTAAATCTCATGGACGATTCCATGCTAGAAAAGTCAGCTATTTTCGCAACATTTTTCAAACTATTGTCCAAACGAACGCAGAACTTCAACCTGTTTTGTGGTAATGATAGAGTACTACTGGGTAGTAACAACCAACAAAAATATGCTGTCCATGGGTGAATTAGAGGTGAAAATGTAGCGAGTCGTACGGGACATTTCTGAATCCCGTACGACACACAACATTTTCGCCCTTAATTCAGCCATAATCACATATTTTTGGTTGGTAATCAGTTTTTCACATGATACCAACTATAACTTTATTATTGACTAATAATAATTGTACATTGCTCAAGCAATCAGACTAGAAATTGTTGACAAAATGTCCCGTACGACACGTATGGAATCGCCCGATTCACATTTAAGTTGCAAGAAAATGATTCGATAACTCCAGTTGGATAACAGAAAATAAAGCAATGATTCGTGAAGGTTGATTGGTATTCCATTAAACATGTTAAAAGATGGAAAAAGAGAGGTTTCCGGTCAGACAGTCCAAGTAACTGGGATTCTTCGGTGCTCGACAAATCTAGGAACTTGAACTTTATTCTGTAGACAGATTAGGAAAAAGGGAGAAAAAAAAGCATGAAATGAATAATGAGTCGAAAGTCAAGCAGGCTGTTGGACCCATATAGATCGACATCACTGGACAATTAATAATAATAATAGGCATTTATATAGCGCCATCTATCTAGAAATATTCTATTCCGAGGCGCGTTGTTATCATTATTATTACCCCGGCTTTAGCTCGAGATGCCTCTCAGCGCTCATGCATTCAAGGAATTAATCCTGCCGGGTACCCATTCACCTCACCTGGGTCGAGTGCAGCACAATCTGGATAAATTTCTTGCTGAAGGAAATTACGCCATGGCTGGGATTCGAACCCACCACCCTCTGTTTCAAAGTCAGAAGACTTATCCACTGGGCCACAACGCTCCATTCTTTCGGCACACATATGTACAGTGCGTCCCCCCAAAAAAACGAAACCGAGATTAAGCGATGATTTTTCATAACTTAATCACAAATACAATAGACAAATGGCATACCAATGTAGAGCTTAGACATGTTAGAATCTCTTTCATCTGATATTACTAAGATTATTCCCCATTCACGCATGAGTGAGCAAAAACAATTTGAAGAAAGGATACCAAAAACTCATTTGGCGGTGGGTATCTGAATTTCAAAAAGAAAATCACATGCCTAAAAAGCTCAATATCTGCTCGTTTATTTGACACCTTAATCACAAAAAAATGGTAAAGAAGTAAAAAAGTTGTTCGCTCGAAACATTGCTTGTATTTCCATAAACGTGTTTTCACCGGTTTCCCACTGAAGCTATGATCGCATGATTAACAAAAGACTTAATGCATAGTTAACAAAACGGAGTGTCAAGTGAGTTTGAACGCTAGCCTTTAAAACCTCTTCATTTTATGAAATTATTGAAATTCAAGCCTTATTTCAAATAACCAGCTTATTTCTTGACCATTTTCTGTTATTGAGGTATCAAATTAAAGAGCAAATAATAAACTTTTTGAAAGTGTGGTTTTCTTTTGAAACCCAGATACAGCCCGCCAAATGACTTGTTGGTATCCCCTCTTCAAATTGTTTTTGCTCGCTTATGCTTGAATGAGTAATATCTAAGTGATTGCGGATGAAAGAGGTGATTCTAAGCTTTAAAATGGTAGGTCATTTGTCTATTGTATTTGTGATTAAGTTGATGATAAATCATCGATAAAATTTGGTTTCGTTTTTTGTGGGACGCACTGTTTATAGTCTACTGGAAATCCAGCAGAAATATACTAAAGGTCTAATAGAAATTTAATGCAATCTGTTGATCTGTTGCAATCTCTATTACAACACCTTTGGTTGTTACATTTACACTCTTTGGTGTTAAGTTCAATCTCTAGGGTGTAATTTTAACACCTCAGGGTGTGGTCCTCTATCAACACCAGTTGGTGTCAGTTTTAATACCACAGTGAATATTTTGCCAGTTCCATCCAAATTGTTTAAATGGAAATTGAAAGAGTCCGATATTTTGTAGTAATTGTGACCAGAAAGGAGATTTAATGCATGTATTTTTATTTTGTGATTCAGTTATACCATTTTGGAATACTGTAGAAATAGTTACACGTAACATCTTTTGTAAGAAATTTTGTGTTTTCACCTCACCTTGCCATATTCAACTTAGCTAAAAAGACAGAAAATATCAATGATATAAGATACTTTATTTACTGTGCACTTTTTTCTATTTATAGAATTCTACATATAAGAAATAAAAATGCGACACATAATATTAAAGTTATTTGTCTTTATTGTTGAGAGACCGTATAGAGGTAGAAATAAATAAAAGCAAAACACATAAAGATAGATATTGAGATTGCACGGTCATGGAAAAGGGTCCTCGGACAGGTCGGAGGATTGTTATTCCTTTTTAATTGATTGTTGTCACCGTATTTAGACAATCTGTAATTTTCCACTTATCAACAAATATCATCGCAAGCAGATTCCTTGAAACCACAGATTCAAGCTCATTAAATCTATCAATAAAGCAAAATGTATATGCTCTTGAATGAAAAACTTCACTTTTTCACACTAAAAAGTCACTGATTCTGATCATTTGTTTTACTGGATCATTAGAGTCTGATAGATTCTTGTTTTGCTAATATAATATGTCTTTAATCCACGTCTGCACACCAGTTAACGTAGAGGGTGTTAACACTGCAATGCTGCTCTAGGTTTCACGCCAGTAAAACATTTCCCATTCACAACTGGCGCTGTTAAAAAACCCCAACAACTAAGGATGCATAGGTGGAGGGTGGAATGTATACGAGCGGCTAGGATATATATATGACATTCCATATCTGACCAGAAAATGGTACCTGGACCGTTTTATTTCAACAATGAATCGGCATTTATGAAGATATAATTCGCTTGAGGAATCAAATTCATCACCTGAAACAATAACATAGCCCTATTTTTTCGGCAGTCAATTGTTTCAAAAGTTATCGGTGAGAGGTCCATTCTTTCTGATTTGTGAGCAATAACTTTGTCCTTCCTAGAATCATTGTTAGATGGCTAATCAATACGCATACACTTCATGTCAGTAACAGTCAGTTGTATCGGAAAATACGAATCATGGTAATGTGATGGGTTGAATGAATATCATTGGTCCCGTTTTAATATACAATGCCCTGGTAGAGGGCGGGTAAAAAAAGGGAGGGGGTGGAATTCCTCAATGAGACAGACAGAAGGAGTACTAAAGGAAGGAAAAGGGGGAAAAAGAAGAGGAGGAGAGGGGAAAGGAAAGGGAGATAGAGAAAAATAGAAGGAAAAGGAAGGAATAGATGATGGGAAATAAAAGGGAGGAAAATAAGAAAGTGAGAATAAAGACATGAACGGGGGCGGGGAAAGAAAGGAGGATAAGAGAGAGAGAGAAAGGGAGAAGAGAAGGGGAGAGAGAGAAATAAGAGAGAGAAATAAGAGAGGACGAAACAAAGGGAAAGAAAAGGAGAAGGGAATAGAAAGGGGAGTGAAAAGGAAGAGAAGAAAAGAGAGGAAAGGAAAAGTGGGGGGGGGGGGGGGGGAGGGAAGAAAAATGATAACAAAGGGAAAAGGAAATGAGGGGAAAAGTAATGAAGGGAAAGGGAGATATGAAATGAAAAAATATGAGATAAGAAAAAGGGGAGAGAAGGGAAAGGAGATAAAAGAGGGGTAAAATGATTAAGATGCTGCTGGTGTTGCTGCCCTCTACGCCCGTTCCTACAAACTTTAGACTACAGGGGCCCGTTGCAGAAAGAGTTGCAATCAAACGCAACTCTAAAAATCACGCGCAACTTGATTTTCAACCAATCAACAGCGCACATTTTTGACTTACGATTGATTTTTTGACTTGCGTTTAAACGCAACTCTTTCTGCAACGGGCCCCTGGTCTCACAGGCCTAATTCATTCCCCAAAGACTCATGTGTTAAATTGGCACTTTAAAAAATTCATAAAAAATAAGGATGAAATTCGGGGGTCGAATGTTTACTACCAGTGGATAGGATTTATATCTGGCAATCCATATCTGACTAGAAAAGGGTCTCTCGACCGGCTCATTTTAAAAAAAAATTGGCGTGTTTGAAGACATCGTCGGGGGGAGAAGAAGAAGATTCATCACCTCAAACAGCAAAATAGCCCTAATCCTTCTGCCAGTCAAAATATAGTCCAAAATTGGTGATATTTCTTCCCAATTTGGGAAAAGGAAGTTCAGTAATTACCAAAAATAGAATCAGTGTTAGACGGACAATCATATGCATTCACTTTGTCAATCAGCCATATCAAAATTTAAAAAAATAGCAATGGGTTGGCTCGAATGAATATCTAGGGCCTGCCACTAGTGATTAGGCCCGTGAGACCTGTAGGGGTACAGGTTGTACGGGCCTAATCACAACTGGCTGGCCATAGATATTGCTCCATTTTTAAATTTAATATTGCTGATTGACAAAAATGAATGAATATGACTGACAATCTAACAACGATTCTAGGGAGGGTACCTACTGAACTTACCTTTTCCAAATTGGAAAGATATATCACCACTATGGAACTATATTTTTACTGGCGGAAGAATTAGGGTCATTTTACTCTCTCAAGTGATGAATTTGGTCCCGTCAGGTATAGCCTTCATAAATGCTGATTTATTTTTAAAATGAGCCGGTCGAGGTACCCTTTTCTGGTCAGATATGGAATGTCAGACATTTATCCTATCCACTGGTAGTAAACATTCAACCCTCGAATTTCCTCCTTATTTTTAAGTGCCACTTTAACACATGAGTCTATGGGAAATGAATTAGGCCTGTGAGCCCTATAGGGGCACACACACTGATCTGTATACAGATCATACATGATATGAATTTACCTGGGTCGGTGCACACATTACCGCATCCGTTGCCACAACATCTCTTGGCACCCGGGCAATCGAAATCCTCGTTACATTCTTGGACGCATGTCCCGAAACCAGGTTGAGGACAACTGCCGGGTTTAACTGAGAGACAGAAAATGTATTCAAAGGTCATGCCCACTCCAAAAAAAAATGTTGATTAGAATCGATTGAGAAAAAATTTAAAAATTCAAAGCATAACGCTGAAAACTCCATCAAAATTGGTTGTCATAAGAAAGTTATGACATTTAAAAATTTCGCTTACTTTTCACAAAACAGTTATATCCACAACTCGTACGAGAGACACAAAGTTTGCCATTCTATCGGTGTTTGGAATTTTAAAAGCAGAGCAATCTTCGCCGGAGCAACCCTGAGGAACCCACTCGTACGGAGGTGCACGGCGGGTAATGACCAGCTAGCTTGGGGTTTTCGAAAACTTTCGTTTATTCGCCCTATTAGTTTGGTACAGTCCATAGTAAGCTTCTAAATGTTTTAAAAAACTTGAGAAAGGGCTTAATTCTAAGGCGATTCATAGACCGAATACAGGAGTTTGTAACATACTGAAAAGAGGCGCAACGGCAAGAGATGGACAGATACACGCACGAAAGAATGGCTGAAGTTGATTTACCTGGCGCCCTGCACACATTCCCGCATCCATTGGAACAGCACTTTTTATTACCGTCACACTCTGCATCGCCACTACAATCTTGGATACAGATCCCAACACCGTCATTTGCAGGGCAATTTCCCGGTTTCTCATCTGCAAATAAGAGGAATGTTATGCATAGATAAGATTTTCTTTCTGTAATGAAAATTGCAATCAATCAGTTCACCCACTCATCTATTACGTTTGCATGCGTTCAGTCAAACGACTTCGGTCACTCAACAATCGTACTCAACGTTTCCTAAATGTCACGTATCTCTATATTCACTTGAAATAATCTCACCACCTGAATTTTCTTTTCTGATCAGCGAGCTTCTTTATTTTCACGCCTATAATGAGAAAAAACATTATCCTAGAGATTTTTCCCTGTAGTTGTCGCTTTTCATTTAATTTTGTACAATTCTATATATGTCATATGTAATGCTTTAATTATGACAAAATGTTTATGATGTGAGTAAAACGAATTTCCAATGGGACAATGGAATGAAATTGAATTAACTTAATTGAATTTACCTCAATGTATTCCAAATTTAGCCACACTTATTTTCAAAGTTTGTCTACTGCAGCGAGTCAGTGGCGTAATAAGCCAAATAATTTTAGAGGGTAGATTATAGAAAGTCACGAACAAGTCGATTTTTTTTGTAATACGAAAACTATATGTGATAGATGTTGACAATATGATTCACTATCTTGTAATTTTCGTTTATTTTCTCTCTTAGTGCTGAAGAAAATGTAACAAAAGAAAAATACTGAAAGGAAATCGTAATTGTAATCAAAACTAAACCAAAAGGACACAAAAACGGAATAAAAGGAAAAAGAAAATAAATAAATAAAAAAGAAGAAAAAGGAAAGAAAAAAGACAAAAAAGAAAGGTGAAAAGGGGAAAAGAATAAGAAAAGACAAGAACATGAACAAGACAAAAGAAGGAAAAGAAAACAAAAATAAATTTAAACGGAAACAGAAAAAAAGAAAAGAAAAGAGAGAGAGAGAAAAAAGAAAGAACAGAAAAAAAGAAGTGGGGGGGAGGAAAAAAAAATCAGAGGTAGAAATAGTAATTCCTTGCCTGGTCGCCAGCCAAACCAAACAACGAGAAAGAAGTCTTAAGCCAGGCTGACACTTGCACGACTTTTGGCCACAATTTTGTCGTGGCAAGTCGTGCCATTTTGGGGCACGAACTGGGAGGCTCCCGCACTGTTTACCCGACTTGTTCACGCATAGTTCACGACAAGTTCACGATGAGTTCACGAATGAGTTCACGAATGCGTGTCCGTCAGTGTCCACATTGACACGAACTGGCACGAGTTCACGCACAGTTTGCGCATAGTTTACGCATTTCCCGCATTGGCACGACGAGTTTGCGCAATTCGGACGGTGTCGTGCTGAACTATTCGTGAACACGACGTGAGCTGTTCGTGAACTATTCGTGACAGTCGTGGCATGGCGCGCACTGGCACGCATCCTCCCGCATCGTCCCGACATGTTCCCGACGAGTTCACGAACAGTTTGCGCACAGTTCACCACCCGGTCGCTAAATTTGTCGTGACCAAAATTTTGAACATTTCAAAATTCTCGTCCCGACATGGCACGCAGTCACGACGTGTCACGACGTGTTTACGCACACTTAAAGCCAGTTTACGACTATTTTGCGCACTGGCACGACTTGAGTCGTGCCAATGCGTGACACAAAATCGTGCAAGTGTCAGGCTGGCTTTACCTGTGGAGTTTGCGCACACATTATTGCTTCCGTTGTCACAACACTTCTGGTTGGCCGCACAATCACCATCGCTGGTACAATTACCAGTGGCGTTTGAAACCTCCGCAGGACAGAATCCATCGTTAACTTCAAACCCAAACAAATGAATGAAATAATAATAATAATAATAATAATAATAGTGTATATTTGTAGAGCGCACACACCGTCAGTAGACGCTCATGGCGCTAGCCGAGCAACAGTTCTCTTTTACAATGTAAAAATTATATTTTGTAGAAATTTATATAAGTACTACACAAGAACCATGAACAAGTACGATGTAAGAATAATAATAATAATAATTTCACATCTGGTTCATTCACCCCAACCCATCCATCAGCCAATCATCATGCGGAACCCAGTGCCCGCTAGCTGCCCCGTTCACTGACAATTTAAGGGGTAAACCCAGTCAGTACATAACTCACAGGAGCTCTAGCAATCTGAGGACACCGGGTCCCACATGAACAGCCAGCGAGCGGGAAGGGATGAATCATAGGCTGGTTACACTTGGTTATGACATCAAAGTTTGTTTTGAATTGAATTACTATAGGATCCAGGATTTTCTGAAGGGGTAGGGGATTTTTCCCGATGAAAATTTGAGCAAGAAAAGAAAGGTCCTCTATTTCAAGGGGGGGGGGCATAATTGTGTAAATCAGCACATGTACATTTATTGATAGTGGCTGTCAAACGGGGGCACGGGTCTGATCCACTAGGATCTGCCATTGCATTAAAGACGCAATGACAGATTTCGAAGGGGGGGGGGTGGCGATCATTAAAAAAACAAATCATGTGATCACGTTTCACGTTTCTGTACATGTTTACTGAAAAAGTAGGGGTGGGGGATATCCCCTCCCAATATTTCAGGGGGGGGGGGGGGGGTGGTCTATGTTATTATCCCCAAGTAATTTACGGTTGAACATCATAATGTCTGATGAATCATATGAGAATTATGATCATGATGAGAAAGGGGGAGAACAAAGTGATCATGATAATATGGACTAATGATTGTCTTTATATGCATGATAAACATAATTGTTTTTATTCCCTCGGAATTTTCTTATTTCTATTGTTATCAAATAAAAGCATGCCTTTCAGAAATTGATAGAAACAGATGGATGGAGAACGAACCCCCCCCCCAAACAAACCAGTGATTAAATAGATTTACGTGTTCTTGTCCATGTCTATGTTTTTATTATTTTTTAATATATAAATGACATTTTCTTCTTTATATTTTCCTCTCACCACAAACACGCGTATGTGGTGTGACCAATTATTTTACAATCCTTTTTAATGTCATTAATTTTGACTGGATAATTATTCATCCCAAATTATGATAGAAAATATATATATTCTGTTCATAAAAAAATAATGTTGCGTAGTCTGACTCAATACACCATGACCCATTCCGCATACATTCGTAATTCCGAAGCTTCGTTATTCCGATGGTTCGGATGTTCCGAAGGTTCGTTATTCCGAAGGTTCGTATTTCCGAAGGTTCGCAATTTCGAAGGTTCGTTAGTTCGAAAACGAAGTGAGGTTCGTAATTCCGAAAGTTCGTTAATCCGAAAAAGAAATGAGGTTCGTAATTCCGAAGGTTCGTTAGTCTGAAATCCAAATGATTAACTAACCTTATTTCGTTTTCGGATTATCGAACCTTCGGAATAACGCCACAAATTTTCGGATCAACAAATCCTTTAACGTTTTCGGATTAACGAACATCGAGGTATAGGCAATTTACGTGTTTCGGAATTACGAACCTTCGTAATAAAGAACCTTTGGAATTACGAACCTTCGGAATTACGAAGTGTAACCATACCATTTATGTCAAATAGCCCTTATCGTCAGTGGGAAAACATACGTCTCCCCGACCTCCAACCTCTACAAAAATATTGGTGACTGCCATTTTTCTTCAGTAGCCCCCTCTGTTTGGAATAAGCTATACTCTCAGACAGTTCAAGACCCTACTCAAAACTGATCTCTTTATTAAATGACTTCTAGTGTGGATCGGTCAATTGGATGAGCACACAAGTTTTTTACAATGTTTCTTACCCCCCCCCCCCCTTCTCATTTAATTTCGAAGTGTAATCCTGAAACAGATAATAACGCGCTTAGAAACGCCCGTTAATAAGCGCCTATGCCTTTTGAAATTAATGTTCTGAATATTGTTATTATTACTTTTTTTTATAAAACCTGAATTGATTATTTTGTTGTCTGTGAGAGGGACATTCTTTTTGCGAAACGCTCTGTTATAGGTACATTCAAATATACTCAAAACATTACTTTTCCCGATGTATTAAGGTAATAGAGTGAGGATCATGAAATAAATTACCTTGAATTGCAGTCTGACACAGGTGACCACATCCGTTCGAGCAACACTTTTCAGTGGAGGCGCAGTCCGCATCACTGGAGCAAGCTTCAATGCATATACCGATGCCACTAGCGGGACAAGTCCCAGGATTAACAACTAAAATAAAGAAACAAAATCAAGCCTGAACATACACATGACCAATACAAATATAAGAATAGAATTGAAATTTAGCGTTCTCTTAAACACAATTAAAAAGGAGATAATTATAATTATTTGTCATTATTTTCATTATTACCATTATCATTGTTATAGTTATTACAATAATTTATTGTTATCATCATTACCTTTCTTCTTATTATTAATAATATGCAGCACCATGATTTATAAAGTGGGTTGGGGACATGTGGAGGGGAAAATGGCGGGGGGGGGGGGGGCAAGGGTGGATAATTTTTCTACACTTCATTCCTATTCTACATGCACCCTCCTGTGTGATGACATCCCCCACTCCGAACACGTAACGGTTCTGAGTATTAACACAAAGCTAAGTTTTGTGTCATACCTAGGTCCCACGATTTGTTCCATGATTCAAACGGCGGTCTTAATCAATCATGGAGTAATCGTTGTGATCTTATCCACTAGCGTACCGGCTGGGGGGGGGGGGTAATCTGCTCCCCTGACGAGTAACAACCCATGCAAAGGACGTATCCCTGCCCCCTGACGAGCTTCAAAACCTTTTTTGCCCCCCCCCTGACGAGCTTGAATACCTATTCCCCCGACGAGCTTGAATACCTATTTTGCCCCCCCACGAGCTTGAATGCCTATTTTGCCACCCCCCCCCCCGACGAGCTTGAAGACCTTTTTTGTCAGGCTTGTCATTTTTTCTTCTCGTACGATTGAAGACATTTTCCTTTGAAGACTTTTTTTTATTTGCATGTCATTTTTTTCCTGGTACGAAATCCTTTATTTTTTATGATTGAAGACCCATTTTTTCCTTTATTTTTTGCTTGTCAATTTTTTTTCGGCAGACGGTTTTGCCCCCCCCCCTGTGGAAAATCCAAGGTACGCTACTGATCTTATCCGATCGTATCAGATTGTATCCGATCAGATCAGAGCAGTCGTGGTGATCGAATTGGCCGTTGAAAATATTTCATTTGTTCACAAATTGTCGCGATCAGTTACGAAAGGCCAATCGTAGCTTTCGTGGAGGATCACACGACGGCGGGGATCGAGGTATTACGAGAACCAGACAGGTCCTCAAAATATTACTTTTCCCGAGGTATTAAGGTAATAGAGTGAGGATCATGAAATAAATTACCTTGAATTGCAGTCTCACACTGGTGTCCACATCCGTTCGAGCAACACTTTTCAGTGGAGGCGCAGTCCGCATCACTGGAGCAAAGTTCGGCGCATGTACCGATGCCGGCAGCGGGACAAGTCCCCGGATTGCTAGCAGCAGCAGCTAAAAAAAAAGAAAGAAAAGGCAGACCTGAACATTTCCATCGATAATAAATCGTGGCCTACCAAGAGAGTAAACACATGAACTATAACTGAAATAAACAAATATAAGAATAGAATTGAAATTTATCGTTCTCTTAAACACAATGAGAAAGGAGCTAATTATTATTTTGATTATTTATGATTATTATCATTATTACCATTATCATTGTTATTGTTTTTACTATTACTATTATCATTACCTTTCTTTTTATTATTATGGGGGGGGGGCAAGGGCAGATGATTTACACTTCTACATAATTTACACTTATTCTATATGCACACTCTTGGTGTATGGCATTTCGTTGTAATAAAGAATAAAAAATAAAGACACAAACTTTGGTATAGGCGAATTTTATTCTCGTTACATCCCTGCTATAGACTACTCGGCCACAAACTTCAATTTGGCATATAGCATCACGGCAATTTTTTTTTCAAATAAAATTGTGATTGGATTTATATATAAACTCCTCAAAAAAGATTGGAAATCTGACTTTGATCGATAATGCCTCCTCGGTTTTTGTAAATATCAATGAGTAATTATTATCAATTAACAGATCATTCAATGTTCTTTAAAATGGTACCCTACATGATATGATTATTGCTTACATGGAGGTGCAGTACCTTGAAATGTGGGGCAAGGTAAAAATTCTAAAGTTGCAAAATGACACAATATTAAACACGTTAAATGCCACTGCTTTTTTGCATTGGTGAAGAGTGAGTTTCTCAGCGGTTTCTTTTAATTATTCTCATGTACCTTAACTAGTAGAGCGGATTAGCCGAAAATTGTGCAAATTGTGACTAAAGCATGAAACCTTCACAAGTATTAGTATATGCCGTAAGATTTATTTTAAAGATGGGAGGTAAATTTAAAAATGCCATTTTTGGCCGATGCCATGGCAACGGAATAATTTCTAAAAAATGACATACATTCCCATGTAAATGGTAAATAAACATGATATAGATGAATAAAATGATAATTTTCAAGCTTCCAATCGAATATATATAAAATTTAGAAACATTCAAAATCAACAAGATAGTTCCAATTGGTCCGTTGCCATGGCAACGGCTTGTTTTTCCCCAGAAAAATAAAAATTTTGATTAAAAAAACGTTGTAGAATATGATTTATCTTTAATTTCCACTAATTTCACAGTGTTAAACAAAGATATTTTGGTTGCTAGATGTATAAATTATATCTCAAGCATTTGCCATGGCAACCAAATAACAACTATTTTACAAAAATAACATGGTTGACGAGACAATGGGCAGGTGGAAAAATCAACTGGAATTTACTTAATCTGTATGCTTTAGTTTTGACCCCTCATTTGAACCAAAAATACAGAAAGTGTTCTGCAGGAGTTCTTTATAAAGATAAAACTTTAGTTGCCTTGGTAATGCATGAATTAAATAAAAAAAAACAATGTTGCAAAGATCCCGTTGCCATGGCAACAGCTTATTTCCCTCTAGAAAGGTAAAAATATTGATAAAAATGTAGAATACATGTATGATCATCATTCCATTTTCAATCATTATATACTTTTCACCTTTCCATAACCTTGTCATCCCTGTTGTTGTTGTTTTTAATTAAGATGTTATCTGGTTGCCATGGCAATGACTTAAGATGTTATATTTATAAATTTAGTCACAAGCATATCTCGATTAGTACCTCAACAATCAATCGTAACTCTATGGAAATCCATTTTTTTTTTCTACAGGAAATTGCCCAATGTCCTTTGTAAACAAAAAGAAGCACAGTGTATTTTCAAGAAACCAATGAATGCATGAATACCAGCACAGTTGAAAAAATACTTTAAACGATCTCTTTGTAAGATGGAATTACCCAGATCAGTTCATTCGTGGCAATCGTATTGGTCGTTGAAAAAAATTTAATAGTTCAAAAATTGTTGCGATCAGTTGCGAAAAACCAATCGTAGCTTTCGTAAAGGATCCAACGACGAATATCGAGAACCAGACAGGTTCTGTAAATTTGTTAATTTATAGAATGAATAAACAGTACTTACGAGCGGCAACTGCAGTGGAAACGAAGACCAATAAGGTGATGAACATCAAGGAACGAAACATTGTTGTTGATAGTTTTCGGTCTCAGGAAGAAAACGTTTCGAATGAAGTCTTTCCTTACGTTGTCTCTATTTAAAAAGAATATTTAAAAAATCAAAGGGGAATTTCGCTCTGACAAAAACTTTGTTGTAAAAATAGCAAATATAATTTTCGTCACTTGATAAAGAGTTGCAGCGGCACTCGAAAGCTCGTGAACTTGTAAGCTAGTGAACACTTTTTGCGAGAGTGATAACGAATTTCCTTGTTGACCATAGTAGATTGCGAGACAAATGAATACCCTCTAGCGATTGTTTCAATCCGCAATAATGAACCTATTTAGTATTATAGCAAATGTATGTATACATATATTGGTGAAGGTTTGAAGGAAATCAATTGAAGATTAAGAAAGTTATTAGAATGTCTAGGTTTCTAATTGTGACGTCATTTGCCCCATTTTATCAGATCGTATCGTATCAGATCATTCATCATGTTCATGGCAATCGAATTTATAGCATAATTTATTTGAAACTTTTTTTCTGTTGCGAATGGCCAATCGCAACGTTCGCAAACATGGCAAAGGAAGGCATTAGAGTTGGAACGAAGCATAAGCTTGTCTCTCGGCTGACAGTCTCTCTCTAGTTTTCCCACTAATACGTATTTCCCACTTTCACGATTTGCGCAATGATTCAAACAGCAATCAGAATCGTGGAGCAATTGTAATGATCTTATCAGATCGGAAGAGATCATATCAGATTAGTCGTGGTCATCCTATTGATCGTAGAAGAATTTTGAATGGTTCGAAAAACTTTCACGACCAGTTATGATAGGCCAATCATGGCTTTCGTAAAAAGATCGCACGACAGTGGCAACGAGGTATAAAACTTCTAAAAGGCCAAGAAATATTGAAATTTGAAATTAAGATTCAGAAATTAATAAATACTAAGTAGATGCTCTCATTTTATTCAGGCTAACCGATGCTCAAATACAATTTACCACTTTAAAAAAATTTGAAACGAACGTTTCACCTTGGGTGCCGGTTTTTTTTTTTTTTTTTTTTTTGGGGGGGGGGGGGGGGGTGCGAGCGATTTTCTTTTCCCGCTCCAGCTCAATACAACTTCTATATATCACCATCACCATCACCGTCACCATCGCCTCCAACAAATATAACAATGATAATAATATTAAAGATTAAAAAACTGAAATAATGACACAAAGCAACAATGAAAACAATGATCGAAATATTAACAGCAATGACCAAAGATATTTTTTTTAAAGTAAATTTCAAATAACTTCTGTTTTTAGATAGGCCATCTATTCTCCAACTCCACACATTTAGAATAATAATAAACAATCAATAAATGGGCTTATCGTGATCTGTAAAAATACTTAAACATCATTGTGACAAAAGTTCTAAACTCATACATGAAAACGCAGAGATGTGATGAGAAACTCTAATAGATTTTACCTCTTTTATGCTTTTCTTTCGACGGGCGGCTCTAACTCTCCGTCAGTCTTGCGGTCCAATTCGTCAAGTCGCAAACTAATGAATTGTCAATGTTTATATAAGTTTCCGAAAGTTTAAGGGGGCGTTTAGAAGAGCACCAATTACCACCAATAAGGGCAAAGGAATGATTTATTCTTAACGCCCACGTCATCCCCCTACATCCAGGTAAGTCGTCCATATTTTTTCTAAAAATATATTTGCTACTAGGGACATACTAAGGTTAGAGGCGGGTGGCCAAACGTGGGGGGGGGCACAGGGGTGATTCGACCCCCACCGATAATTTTTTTAAAACTAGAAAAATAGAAGGAAAGGGAGAAATGGGGGAAAAATATGAATTCAGAAAATTAGATTATCACAAATAGAAAACTCTGTGTCGCTTAACTATTTGAAAGCCCAATTATTAATCTAAAAGGGAACATATGTGATCTTACTCCTCATTAAGAAAAAAAATACCCTAGAGTCGCCCGTGCTGTGGTATCATCCCCAATAACATCGAGATTATGAGTTCTAAGCGACAGCCATACCAAAGACACATAATCTAAACCGACTTGACTCGATCACTTTGCTCGCTCAAGAGTATCTCAAAACTTTGTCCAATTATCTGGACCCTAAAAGTGGAAATCGAAGCCCATGATAAACAGATAATGCAGTGCATACATACGGGGGTCTCAATGTGTTCCTATACGATTGCGAGTATTTTTAAAAGTTTATTTTGTGTTCATTTTTTGCTTTTCTAATATTTTCAAATTTAGATTTAACTTCATTGCTGTAAAAAAATTCCTTGTTTTTATTTTGTTTTTATATTTTGATTAAAACATTATTCACACCTCTAAATTGTTAATAATTAGGGGTAACTACTGTTATTCACAAAGACATACCTCTTTCTTGTTCAATTTTGAACCCGAGGAAAGATATTTCAACCAATTAATATTCAAGAGTCGGGGACCAACCACTAAAAACAAACAACATTCAATAATAAGAAAATCAATTTTATTAAGATTTTGATAAACGCCGAACCTATGTCTAGAAGGTGATAAAAATAATAATGATAAAAAGCTTAACCTTGCCCTTCAAAATGGTGAGCTGGCAATGGGTAAACTTGCAAATGAGAATCAAGATAATGCCTTTGCACGTGCACAATAAAACGATATAAAGATTGACGTAAAGGTAATATCATTTTTTACAAACAGTAAAACTGAGATAAATATTTATTCTTAAAATAATATTATTTCAATAAACACTATAAATGACGATATTATATTTTATTGCTGTTTGACTTCAATACTGTAACATAGTGAATAATCGCCATAATATTTAGGACCTAATATTTGAGTCGCATAAACTACTGGGCATAGTCGCAACAGTTGATTATGTTCAGTGTGTCCTACAAAAATGCCAATGACACTCTAAAGAGCACAATTTGAAAATTACCAAATCATACTGGCATCTAATATATAGTTTTATAATCGTAAACAAGCATTTCTTTCATGCAATTATCTTAAATTTCATGCAATATTTGATTTGATTTGATTTATTTTATTTCCACATTTCAAAACAAAAACAAAGTTTATACAAGTATAATATTTTTTTTCAATATTACATAATAGGCAAATATTTTTTTTAAACATATAAAAAATATTTGCCTATTATGTAATATTGAAAAAAAATTAAACTTGTATATACTTTGTTTTTGTTTTTAAATGTGGAAATAAAATAAATCAAATCAAATCAAATATTGCATGAAATATTGCATTTATGTACATAAATCATTATAGAATATCAACTGTACTGAGAAAATAATATCTATATATACATTTTTATTTAATTACTGAACATATATACATGTATATAGAAATGTGGGAGACCTCCATCTTAAGCTTGGAGCTTGAAAGTGATGGAGGCCTCGTGATGGTCATTAAAGGTCAAGTCCACCTCAGAAAAATGTTGATTTGAATCAATAAAGAAAAATCAGACAAGCACAATGCTGAAGATTTCATCAAAATCGGATGTAAAATAAGAAAGTTATGACATTTCAAAGTTTCACTTTTTTTAACAAAATAGTTATATGAACGAGCCAGTTACATCCAAATGAGAGAGTCGATGATGTCACTCACTATTTCTTTTGTTTTTTATTGTTTGAATTATACAATATTTCAATTTTTACGAATTTGACGATTAGGACCTCCTTGCCTGAAGCACAAAATGTTAAAATAATGGAATTCCACGTGTTCAGGAAGGAAAAAAACTTCATTTCACATGACAATGACAAGAAAATAAAAATATTTCATATTTTAAACAATAAAAAACAAAAGAAATAGTGAGCGATTGACATCGACTCTCTCATTTGGATGTAGCTGGCTCATTCATATAACTGTTTTTGTGAAATTAAGCGAAAATTTGAAATGTCATGACTTTCTTATTTTACATCCGATTTTCATGAAATTTTCAGTGTTATGCCTGTTGAATTTTTCTCTTTTTATTCAAATCAAATTTTTGTTGGGGTGGACTTGTCCTTTAAGTACAGCGATTAAGCCTTCAATTAGCACTCATCAGACCTCTCTATCCAACTTTTGTATTTCAAATTTGTATGTGTAGTCAGATTCAGATAAGTATCCATTCAAATTGGTGCAAATTGAATATATTTACGTTTATCCACAGGCATAAATATGTAAGGAAGTCTCAGAGATAATGAATAGGTCATCCCCGAAGTCCCGAGAAAAAAAATATTTGTAGATTTGCACCCGTGGCTGAACGTAAATAGGGGTATTGGGTAGGAACCAGATTTGGACAGTCGAAAGAAGGTACACTTTGAGATCAGATGCGTAAGGAGCAAAAACATTTTCAGAGGGCTTAAACATGGCATAGACGGTACTATCATTTAGATTTAAAAATAACTATATTTCGAGCGAGCAATGCGAGCGAGCAAAACATTTTGTGATAGATTTCGACTATAAAAACGATATCACATGTCACCCTTTCCCCATTGCGCTACTGGACATACCAAGGCTAAAATATAATGTTTGGACATTGAACTGTGTTCTAAATCGTGAAATACGGGACACAACCGCGTTCCAGGAAGATTCTCAATGGGATGCGGGACAAATTGCTGGAATACGGGACTGTACCTTAGAAATCCAGTACGTCTGGTCACCCTGGATGGGCGCCAATCAACACAGTAGTCCCACGACGCTTTGTTTTATTAAGCGTATACAAATACATGAAAACAATAATCTTTGTTTCTTTGCATGGTCAGCATTCATTCCCCTTCCCCATTTTCGGCGCAGCTCCCAGCCTAATTTAAATGGGAAATTTTCACATGCAATGGCGACGGGGATACGTTCTACATCAGAGAAAATCTAGGCCTATTGTCAAAAGCCTTTCATGACAAACCATTCTTCGTCGAAAATCGGTGAAAGAAAACGAAAGTTTAGTCCTGGAATCTGGACCACGACTTAGGCCCAAAATACACATGCGCCGGACATGAAGCCGCTTCCGACGTTGTAGAATCCATCCCCGTTGCGATTGCGAAAACTCGTTAATACCTTCTGCGACTGAGTAGTTAATTTTAACAAGAAATGTAATCAAGAGTTTCGCTTTTTCATTTTTGCTTTGAACTTTCAAAGTAGGGGAAAGGTTACTGATGCTGGTTTAATATCAGAAACATAAATAATTTGGATTTACAACTTGATTATGCAAATATGTACGATGGGAGGCTTTTTTGACTTGGCTAACTGAAGTATGGATGAAAATGAGCAAATTGAAATAAAATGATATAGACTATTTTTTCATGCTAAGAAAAACACTTAACGGAGGCGTCGTTATCTTTGGCCATTTTTCGGGTTATTTGCTTATATAACATCATATACAGTCATGAGTTCGTGCAGCAAAACAGTCAGTAAAAATGTCCCTTTTTATTATCGTTTATTCGGGGAAAAGCAACGTACAAATCATATAGTGCAAATACAAGAATATAATTTGAATAATTATTCCTAAGTACAATGACAAAAAAGAAGGAGAGAGCAAAACGGCTTTCAATGGGCCAGGGCTCGCAAAAGTAAAATACAATGCTAGCTATCATGCCCAGAGGCATGTGAGCCCACACAGAAAATCATTGTGAAAATATTGCACATTTTTTTGCCCAATAGTCAATTTAGATTAAAATTCAGTTAAAAACATTTAACAATCGAAATACAGATCAGTTAAAATGTATAGAGTTCCATATTTACTGTCTTGTACATGTAAAATAAATTAAATACTAAAAGAAAAAAAGGTAAGCGCTTCGCGCTCTCATTATTTATTTATACCATATAAGACCGGCTTATCTTGCTTGTTATATGCTAAAATGTACATGTACCCACCCCCCCCCGTTCCTCTAGGGGCAGATCGGAGAAAATGTGGATATTTTTTCTGCCCCTTCCCATATTAAAAGCTGGATAAACCCCTGCAGTCGAACCCCCTTCTTGAAACCATGGCAACGGGCCTACAATGGTACCTAAAAACCTTCAGTCTCTGACAGTGCCTATTATTAAACATGTTAAAAAAAAGTGATCTGCAAATGGTGCAGTGGTGAATTAAAAAAAAAAATCTGGAAATTTATATACAAAATGTTGGCACTTGTGTATACCTTTCCCATTATATACACTCTACCGTAATCCCCTTGTGCTTTTTAAGACATACACAACTTCCAAGTTGCTCAGTGATTTCCAAAATTTGGATGACAGAATCTTGAATGTCTGATGCATTTTCAATTTGATGATGACGATTTTGGTTTATCATCATTGGTTTATCATGATGGGGATGAATGTCGTAATTTAATACATGCGCCCCCAACATGATAAACAATTACCTTTCTACGTGTTTTTCTTACTTGATGTTGATTGTATTTTTATGTAAATGATTGTAAAGGGTTATGCAATTCGGCTTTTCAGCCGTTATAGATACCCTTGTTGAAATAAACAGTTTAAAAAAATACCACACGAGTTCATATTTTTTCACTATCAAATCACTAATCTACAGTGTTGTATTGGGCTTAGCAATAATTGGGGAGGCATGTAATGGTGTAGGCCTAGTAAGATGGAAAAATTTGTGAAACGTCGCGAGCGAAAATTTTGTCTGCTTATTATATGTTAGTTTTGTGATAGATTTTGACATATTATTCAACAAATAATACTACATTTGTCATGCTTCTCTACCGTTCTTCCTTATTCTTCTTTTACTCCCTCATCCCTTGGTCCCGGAACTAATTTGGGGGAAGAGCCCGCCCCTCCAACTTAAAAGCCCCCCCCCCTCCTGTACGCAAGTTGAACTCTCAATAACCTTCAAGTTAGGTTTTATTTCATATATTTCTATTTTTTCGAATAGCATAATATATCCCACGCATTCTTCTGCTTAGGATTTCCAACCCGGCCTTAACAATTATTATCCAGGTTGTGACTCGAATATTTTACATTTTATTTGCGGTTATAACTTTTTTTATCAGGAACATTAAATTAGAAATTCATTTTATGCTGTGTTTATATGACAACCCGTAAATTAAAAACCAAAATTTCGCCATAATAAACCTGATAATTAATTTTTAAATATGGGTCGTAATTCGATATTAGGGTCTGAAGTCAACAGATATAACATTTTCATTAAGTGAATAAAAAGCAGAGCGAATCGAGTAAACAAGCAACTTTATCCTCTCATATCGTTCGATCACTTCCACTTGGAATGTAACGATCGACATTGAGTATTTCATCACCTTTATTGCGAATTTAAACCGTATTCAATAATTTTGATGACAAATTAAGATCCCTGGATGCAGAGTATGTAATTATTTTGTTTTCTCCGGGACCGAGGTTGGACCATTTGCCTATTCTGAACTTTATTTGACGGGTCAATTGCCATTTGGTCTATTACACAATTATCCTTTTTTTCGTATTATCAAAGCCCACATCCTAGTTCATCTGCAACTAGTTCGTCTATACAGTGCGTCTCACAAAAAAAAAACGAAACCGAGATTTAGCAATGATTTACCATAACTTAATTATAAATACAATATACAAATGACCTTCCAACGTAAAGCTTAGAATTTCCTCTTTCATCTGATACTACTAAGATTATTCCTCATTCACGCATGAGTGAGCAAAAACAATTCGAAGAAAGGATGCCAAAAACTCATTTGGCGGGGGTATCTCAATTTCAAAAAGAAAGTCACATGACTAAAACATTCAATATCTGCTCTTTTATTTGATACCTTAATCACAGAAAATGGTCAAGAAGTAAATAAGTGATGATCCCTCGAAACAATGCTTGTATTTCCATAATTTCATTAAATAAAGGTGTTTTCACCGGTTTCCCACAGAAGATATCGCACGGTAACAAAAGACTTAATGCATGGCTGGTCGTCAATAAAACAGAGTGTCGAATGAGTTTGAACGCTAGCCTGTAAAACCTCTTCATTTTATGAAATTATTGAAAATCATTCCTTCGTTCAAATAACTAGAACTTTCTTATTTCTTGACCATTTTCTGTTATTGAGGTACCAACTTAAAGAGCAGATATTTAACTTTTTAATAATGTGGTTTTCTTTCTGAAACCCAGATACAGCCCGCCAAGTAACTTTTTGGTATCCCCTTTTCAAATTGTTTTTGCTCACTCATGCGTGAGTGAGAAATAATCTAAGTGATTTCAGATGAAAGAGGAGATTCTAAGCTTTCCAATGGTAAGTCATTTGTCAACTGTATTGGTGATAAATCACAAATGATAAATCACATATCACAAATCACATAAATCACAAATGACAAATGATAAATCATCGATAAATCTTGGTTTCGTTTTTTGTGGAACGCACTGTATAGCCACAAATTTGGTCTAATTTACACTTAACCAATGTCTAATTTGGTAAAACTTCCAATAACCCGGATAAAAAGTCAAAGGAAGCACAGAGTTACACGACGTAAATCCAACCGTTACTAAACATTCCCTCTCTATTTCTTTTCTTGTCCCACTATTCAAATTAAACTTCAAAGGTGTTCTCCCGCCCGCGAAATAATTTTTCCCACCGCAGTTGTGGAAGCCAATATGAATATTAAAGACTTGCGTCTTCGGAATAAGATTACGCATGGTCGTGGACTTGATGTTAACAAAAAAATAATTGTCAGTGGTCGTTAGCGTTCACGTTGACGTTGCCATGAATGAATCAGAACCCTTAAATTACCGGTACCCATTAGTTACATAGGCCTTATACTGTAGGTTTATATCTATATCTAGATCCAATTCTTAAACACTTTCAAACTGCCAAGACAAATTGCTTGGCCAGGGATAGCATAGGCTTGGTATTAACTTTATCTCAATCTGGACCTATCTAATGCCTTGTCATGGTTAACTTCGAACTGATAAATTCCGAAATTTACGTTTAAAGGTATTGTTTAACTTTGTGAGCAGCAGATTTAAAAAATTATCAAACCAAGATGAAACATGAGTACAAGTGCATGTATTAGAACTAATAAACCCTAAAAACAACCATTATTGAGAATGAAAAGCTAAAACTACAAGGCAACCCCCAATTTTGTAAATAGGCGTCTTATAGACGCCTAAATAGTACACATAAGTGTATGGGATGAAATTAAGATGGTGTAAACGGTCACTTTATACTTCAATTTTTGAAGCACTAAATAATTATTTTCGAATGCAATTTTTTCTGGGCTTCATTTTTGTAACATATCACAGACACAGGTGACAAGTGTGACCTTCTAGCTCAGATTTTTTAAAAGTCAAACCAATGTTAACCAACTCCCTAGGGGATGGGCGCAGGTTGGGGGAGTTTCCCCCTCCCGCGCGAAGCGCGAAGCTTTTCGTGTTTCATAAATTAAAATGAAAAGGAGCCGTCTCTCTTGTCTCTAGTACCAATATCAGCTCCAATTCAGTTGACTATGTTGCGAATTTGAACCTTGTTTTCAAAAGTGATTGTGGACGCACAAAAAAAGGAATACAATGGAGGAAATTAAAATAATAATAACCCCGCGGAAGCGCGGAAGCTAAAGCGTTTCATCAATTTTCTTTGCCATGAAAAGGGTCCCGAGAAAAGGGTATTCTCAAAGATATATTGAATACTTCCCTTGGAAAGATCAGATTTTATTACAAACAATTTAGCGACAGTGCATATCTTTAACTCACAAAACAGAGGAGAAGAAGTGTATATGCCGGAGGAAGATTCCTCCCCGCGCAGAGCAATGAAACTCTGAAATTTCAAAGGGCGGACGTTTCATCAAATGCAGATATCTCTAATACCCCAACGGCTCTTAATTCAATTGATTTTCTATGATTACTGAACTTCATTACAAGGAAAATAGTGAGCAAAAAGTTGAAAATGTTGTTATTTATTATTGAAATTATACAAGAAAGGATGCCGAATTTCTTTGACTTATCCTGAAGCGCTTCATTTTGAATTATAAAGAAACTAAAGTGTCATTCAAAATTTCAAACTGAGGGCGCAAAACAGGACAGGAGATGAATGTACAGGGAAATGACATGAAGTTTAATAGAATTCGATAAAAAATATTGTACTTTTTTATTTGATACGACACGAATTTTATACCTTCCTCTTTTTAAATCAGGAACCTGTTTGCCCCCAAATTATGGTTGTTTAGTAATGAGCTGAAAAGCGGGAAAAGTTGACTTTATGGAGGTGACGGCGGAAATTGATATGAAGATTTTACCCGTCCGGAGCCGACCCGACCAGAAGTTGCGCGATCAATTAAAAAAAAACTTCATATACTTCGGCCTAACCTTACTCTAATTCCACGCCTTAATGTATACATTTGAACGTTAACTGGCGAGAAACACATATAGCTGAGGTGGAAAAACAGGGTTAGAGAAAGGGTGGGGGAAGCAATGGAGAACTTCAATAATGTCATTTAACCGCGCGCAGCTTCTCTTTTGATAAAAAAAAAGAATAAAAAGGAAAAAAACTACCTTTCTTCCCTTTCCTCCCTTCCCTTTTCCTTTTCTCCTCTCTTTTTTTCCTTCTTTTTTCTTTTCTTTTGGGGACTTTTTTTTGGGGGGGGGGAGGGTGACCACCCCCCTGGCTACGCGCCTGCATTTCGACTAGATACTGAATTCGCTTTTATTCTAAGGATAATAGCATAGTCACATATTTGAACATAGGTATTCGTAGGATGATTTAGAACATTACACAGTAAGATATTCCAAGTCTACATGTTAGCCTCAAATTCTACTACATTTTATTCTGAAATCGGGTCGCAGACCAATCGTAAGGTGTGCGGTAGACTTAACGCATCTGCATACTATCCGATCGCAGAGTAAACTCTCGATCTTGACGTAAGTAAACCTTAAGTTCGGAATTAACCAATTCTAAGTTAACCGGGGCATTAGCCAGCAGCAGGCAACTATAGGCAGGTCTAGATTTGAGATAAAGCCTAGCCTAGCATTTCTATCCCGTCATTAATTGCAATTTGATAAGTGTTTAAGAATTGGATCTAGTTGTACATAAAGCCTAAAAGGCCAATACTAGGGTACCGGTAATGTGAAGGTGCAGATTAAATGTTTCCGTCGCGGATGCGAAAGATTAACAAATTCTTATGTCACACAATTCGCATCGTAGCACAGTCTTTTTAAATACGACGGGCCCAAAAGTCTGTTCCAAAATCAACTACCGTCGTAAAGGTAGGTCCGCGATGTTCAACGAAAAGTCGTTCCTGCAGTCACGCGCAGTCCGGAGCCGAATTCTTGCATGGCTGTAACTTACTAGGTGCCAACTTGTCGGAACGATCGACCACGAGGTCCGCGACAGTCACGACCATTGCTCACGACCATACCAAAGGAAAGGCGTCTGCTCCATACTAGTATCTATAATTTCATCGATTCAAAATTCGCGTTTTGATACCTCCCTAGGCTTCTCTTCGTTAAAGATTGTTACTGAGAGAAAACTGTACACTGTAAAAACTGTGGTGTTAAAACTGACACCAATTGGTGTTAATAAAAAACCACACCCTGAGGTGTTACAAATTACACCCTAGAGATTGAACATAACACCAAAGAGTGTAAATGTAACAACCAAAGGTGTTGTAATAACACCTTTAAGTGTAAAACTATACACCACCAATTTAACACCGGTGTAAAATAACTGGTGCGGTCCTCTATGTACACCGGTTAACACCACAGTTTTTGCTCAGTGTAAGATTGAATACCATAGATCATAGTGTCAACTTACTACCTTCTGATTTTCCGGACGTTGAGAGCAAAATATCTTGAACTTGATCAATCACCTCCTTGGCCTTTATCCTGAGCGAGTCTGGAGTCTACGAAAAACGATTTCAATGAATAAAGAAGAAAGAAGAATGTTATGAGGGCTCTGTTGACTAAGTAAGAGTCGTGATCAAACACAACTTGAATTTCAACCAATAAATGCCCGTATATAAGGCTTGCGATTATTTTTTTTGGTGTTTCGTTTAAATGCAACTCTTTCAGCAACAGGTCCATGAACTCCACGAAATACCGATTAATTCAGTGGCCCTATCAGCGTAAAAAGCTATTGATGCTTTCTTGGAATCGTTAATAGAAGAAGCAAGGTAGTCTTTTCATCTATTGAGTCTCAGCAGGCGAGGATCCGGTCGGATTAGAAAAGTTTTGAGAGACCGATTATGCACAAAACAATAGGCCTACAGCACGAAAGTGTAGGCCTACCTACTGTAGGCCTATTGTTTCCAAGCGGGCTGGGTCCGCCCACGTATGTTCATCACCCATAGGTTATGTATCAACCCAGTGGAGTTCGCCATTAAAGGCCTTTGCACAGTTTCAACGTTGGTGTCGTGATACTTTTTAATAAAGAAAATGTGTGTCGTACCCATGACAACATGTATTGTTGCTGGAATTTCCAGGAATTTAAAATGGATATGGTGTGATCAAACTATGAAAATTTATAACCCATATGTCAATGGTCATATCAAGACTTTAGTTCAGAATATCGTGCACAAATAAAGGCAGATCAGCCTAATTTCATATCATTGTCTAATACGTAATAGATCGGGTGTGGGGGTGGGGGTAAAAAATTTCAACATTCTATTCTACCAAGTTCTCAATTTTTTTGATTCTTTCTTTCTATAGTATGTCATTTTGTTGTTATTTCTTTGTATATTTCTGTTGAGTTTGACAACTCTCCGGTTTTTTTTAATGTGTAAGCTAGATGAATAGTCAGTGGATCTTGGGGCATATGTCAATTGAAATCACGTATGTCAAGTGACGTTATCATCTGATCGGGGGGGGGGGGGGGAGGGGGGGGGTGAGAGCAATATAAAAGTATCGAGCTGCAATTTTAAAAAAATGTCCCCCCCCCCTCCCTCCATAAAGAGCTGTTAGTAGACGGGGATATATAAATCGTGTGTGAAGGGGGTGGCGGTCAAAGCAATATATTGAGTTAAAAATTCAACAAAAATATTTAAGGGTACCACCAAAGAGCGAGCTTTTTTTTCCAAGTATTTGTCCTAAAATTTAAATATTCTGGGCAATGTTTGTGATCCTCAATGTGTATCCACCAACTAAATAATTACCGCCAGCGCGAAGCGCGAACAGACAATTTATCTTATCAAAAAGGGATTAAAATATTTGATATTCCGATCTGTAAAAGGGACAATTTAGGCTCTGTATTTCAAGCACTTTGTGGGAAAATTGTTATAGGTGGATATGGATCACAGTTTGAAATAAGCTGATATGTTTCAATATATTCCTTTGAGCTTTGACATATAGCACCCGGACATCCTTAGAACATTATGTCATCAAATGAAAATGATGACTATGTTCATATTTCTCTTCCAAAGCGCGAAATAGAACTTGTCAATATTCCATTTTTAAAAATGACATAGTAATTATTAAATTGACATCTTATCTATTAATGTAATAAGCCTAATGAGCCCGTGAAAATCTTGTAGTATTATGGCTTGAAAACTGGACATTAAAAACACTTTTGCAATTATGATGCGCGACTTAATATATAAGAGGAAAGGATTAAGAGAAAGTAATTTTACAGCTACAACTGTAGTAAAGTATATTCATTTGCGAAAAAAGGTAATTCTTTTTTTATCTTAAAACCGTTCCGGTGATATTCATAATGTAGTTTATATTCAAAGAAGTAAATTGTGTCAGGAACTCGTTGGCTGCAGTAAATAAATAGTTTGTATCATATCCAATTTTAGTCGAAGTGCCGGAATCGAGCTCTTTGGTATTAACACCGCTTGAAAAAACCAATTATGTACATTGAAGACTAAACGCTGACTAAACAAAAGAAAAATATAAACTGATTGAAATTGCCATGCATTGCATACAATGACATACATGCAGTATTTTGTTTCTTTTACACAAAGAAAACTCAGACTATGCAGAAGCGGATCTAGAGGGGGGGGGGGGGTTGCAACCCCCCCCCCCCAAAAAAAAAAATAAAAAATCCGCGGACCATTTTTTAATTTAATTTTATTCTATTTCTATGTATTCATTTAACCTCTATACCAAAAATAGTGGAGTTTTAGATGCAAGAAAACGCCATTTTCACACACAGATTTTCAAAAAATTTCTCTCCTGTGGGAGGGGGGGGGGACACCCCCCTCCCACACCCTCTCCCCTCGCTCGGTCCGCTCGCTTGGACTCGGTCGCTTCGCTCCCTCGCATACCACCCCAACCCCCTTTATAAAAAGCTGGATCCGCCCCTGCTATGACACCCATCATGATTTTTGCTTACAATATGATTATATTTACATCACAATTTAGATGATTATAGACACCCCACGCACACATATGCGCTATGTACACAGTCCAATGTGAGTATGTTACATAATGCAATCTTGACTTAAATTTGCCTTTTAGTAATTCAGGAAAGAAATAATAATTCTCGAAAATGAAATCATTCATGTGTCAGGTTTATTCCGAGCATTTTCGAAAATCGTTTAGCCATCAATTTTCACAGATTAAGTGACAAAATTAAGCATTAAAGTGCAAAGTGATCATTACAAGGGAAAAGGTACGTAGAAAATATGACCTTACACCAGTATGGGACTAGATATCCGTCCCCGCAGACACGGCGATCAGCCAGTGTGCGCACGCTAAAATTTATCATTCTGCGGCTCGCGTGCTAGGAAATAACTGGATTTTTCTCTCAATTACGAAACTCATTGTGGAAAAGGTTATCCCCATGCATTGATATACTCGTAAAATTTAGCGTCATGTATCATTTACACACAAAAAATAGAATATAACCCTTCTTTTGGAGAACTATTAGTAAGTTGTTCGAATCTAACTATTTTCTTTTGAAAATATAAAAAAAAAATACCTGATTTCAAATGCCTGTCTTTTCCTTAAAAAAACTGGAGCACAAAATCCACTGCCGTTATCATTTATCAAAAATTCTAAAAAATGTACTAAGATGCTTTTAAAGAAAATGAAAATTTAAGGGGATTCGAAAATAAGGATTTTTCAATGTTATATCAAATTTCTGTTATATTTTCATCAATTTTGGGATTGCATCGAAATGACTGATAATTCGAAGTCTACCCACACAGTGCTTGTAAATTTGGTATATGTTGGTAAACTGATAGTTAACGTAAATGATAAACATTCATAGCCTCACTAAAATTTAACGATTCCACTGTTTTTATGATTTTAATGTCGCAGACATTTTAGAGAGTGAAAAAAGGGATGCTCACGAACGTCTCTAACAATACGGCTAAGCGAGAAGACCTTTCAATGGCGCGCTCCACTGATTTGAGGCCGTGAACATACGTGCGCCATATACACGGGGGTGTTACACGTAGGCCTACGTTGAAAGTGGACTGAGATCGGCCCTGTTGACGGCTATATAGAAGCATCTGTACCCCATCCATTGGGCCCTAGGCCTGGCCCCTTTAAAAATGAATTAAAAACATAGCCGAACGCCGTCTCGGTAAGTTCTCTGTATCTCTGGATGTGGTTTTAAAGTCGACTTCAATCCCGCTGTTTCTGCATCGGTCATGTCGGTACGCGTAACACCCCAGGTGGACTCAGACCGGCTAGGCTATACAAAAGCAAAAGCAAAACAAAACAAAACGATGAGCGATGTTTAAATTTAAAGTCAGGTGACATGGTGTACAATAATATACCTCGACCGGTCCATGTGTATCAGCCTATCAGGGGGATAATGATCTCAAAGCAGCTTCAAAATTTAATTACTGGCGTGAATGAGACTAAAAAAATAATCAGTTCTTCTATATAGCGCATATCACAATATGAATTAACACGTCTCTTAAAATCCGATGTTTTCTTGCTTTGATTAGATTTAGATTTCACTTATTGTTTACGTTCGACAAAATATAATCAAAGTAGCAATACATACTGTAATATAAAATATCACAAACAATCCAATTAATGTCCATTCATCATATTCATAAAAGAATATGAAAAATCTTTGAATCATTAAGTGAGTGCAATACTACATCATTTCATATTCCACCATGAAAAAAACTTTCCGGAGACGCTCTGCAAACAATGCAAAGCAATTCAACCAAAGCTTGGCATTAAACTCTTTGTAATGATTATGTCATTTAAGTCGACGCTTTATTCGGGGATAATTTACAACCTTTAAGACATGAAAGTAGGTAAGAAGTTGAAGATCTGAGATGACACCATTTTCATTGTGTTTTCTAGACGTAATGTCTTTATTGACCGAGCCATAAACAAACTGAATTGATGCTAATATGAAAATAATGAAAAGAGGATTTTATTTGATACTGGCAACATTATCTACAAAGTGGAGATAATTGCAATAATAAATCGTAAAACCGGTAGTCTTGTAAAGCAATATTACCACGGATATAAAACGATCGACATAAACTTTATGCCATCGTCACATTAAATTGTGATTTAATGATATGATAACAATGTCTATATACCTCTTGTATCAACATCATGTGACATTTAAAAAGTCTAGCATCGAATGAACCCTATATTCCCCCTCCCTATCATGCACGACCTATCTTGCCCTAAAACAAACTATTCAGTTCATTTCAAATCTACATTCATTTTTCTTCCATTTGACATTCCCAGTGGTTACGTAATATTGTACAAAATAAACTGAAAGAAAAGAAAAAAGAAAGATATATTAATAATAGTAGACCCTGTATTACCGTTATACAAAGTAAGAAAGAAAATGTAACTTTGCATTGTAGAGGATGCAAAAATGCAACACTGTGAATACACCTTCCGGGTATTATTTTGTGTACCATTTTTCCTGGACGACTATTTTGCCCCCTTTGCCCCCATTGATCTCCCGACGCAAGGTCCGATGATCTTGAGAATATGCATGGCATGCTATATATAACAGATCTTAACGGAATGATTCTGATGGTGTGATTTATTTCCATTTCATTTAGTTACATTCATTTCCATTTCCAACATTAATTAACAATAAATAATGCATTTGTTTCAATAATCAGAAAATAGATTATTCAAAGCGCATATTTCATTTACATTTTTTTCGTGCGTATAGAGTATCATGTAGGTAAGATCACATGACGCAAAATATCACACATTGAAATGCTGGTCATGAACCATGATAAAGGAAAAAAAAAAGAAATTTCATGAAATCTCGATAGCTCCTTTATTCAATACATGTTGGAAAATGTGATACTTCGGATACTATAGGTATACAAGGGGAAGGGGGGGGGGGTGACAACTAGTCAATTTGACTATTTTCGCCATCATGCTATATTTTTAACGTTTGTTTTCTTTAAAAAACAAATGAAAAGAGTAAAATTCAAATATTTTTTTTTTCCTTTCTTTTTCTTTGCTACGTTTTTTCTATCATTTCTTCTTTTTTTTATTAGGATATCTATACTAGGATTTAAAGTCGAGTAGGTGTGTCTCACAAATCAAAACCAGGGCCATTGCTAAAAATATGCTATATACATGATATAGGCCTACTAGTATGCAAGCAGGATGGAGATGACAGAGACAGAAATTAGGAAAGTCACAGCTCCAATCCTACACCCGTACCGGAATATGGGGATACGTCTGTCCCGTTGATGTGAACATCAACGTCAGAATGGTCAGTGAAGTCTCGATCTTTCCCGGAGACAAGACGCCTTTTCTCCGGACAGATCGGACAGTTATAGACGGCACATGAGAGTAATTCAACCGCGCGCAAAGCATGCCGGACAGGCGTAAGTAAAGATCACATGACTTTATTGATTAAAATAATTCATTAAAAATAGATCAAATGTTTGTATATCAAAAGAAAAATGATAGACATAATGCTATGTTCATACTCTTTCATAATCAAGGCGTTTGGGAAGGCTAGACTGCATTTTTGTATTTCATTTTAATCATTATTACCCACAATGCAGTTCTGGTTTTTCTGGCGATGAACTGGCCGGAATTATGGTTAGTCTTATTTCAGGCCATTTAACTTTTGATTGAGCTGGACAAGTACCTGTTTAACATATCAAGTCTTAATGTACTGTTAATTGTGACTGAAGTCAGTGAATTAAAGCAAGATCTATCGAGGGATTGATTTTTAATGATTTTTTGATGAGCTATGATATAACACGTGAGTAATGGGGGTCTGTAATACTCATGTGTGCCCTATATCGCGACTACACTTCTACACTGTCGTTGCTATGGCTGGGCGTCGTCTGCTAGAAATCGGTGGTGAGAATGCTTCAAACAGTTTCATGCAAAGTGATAGGTTATGTTTAACAACATTTGATAAGTATGTAATTCGGCATTTAGTGCATGCATTTATCGACTACGCTGCTTAAATGACGCTTTCAAATGTATATTCAATGCTTATCATTTATCATGCAGAAATGTGAGTTTCTACTGCCAATAGGAGATCTGGTTGGTTTGAGAGTGTGAAATGAAACAAGTACTAGTAGGAACTTCAAAATGATAAATAACTTCTAATTATCATCAGGATTCATATTTTCAATATTTAGAGCACGCAGAGAAAGAAAGATGAACAAAACATTAAAATACATAAACTTGTCTCAGTCAGATGTAAACATCATTGATTGCGCACTTGAATACTATTCACTTCGTTGAAAGCTACAGGAGGGGGGGGGTGCTGAGTCGGGGTACATACCCCCATCCTCCTGGCTTGTAAGCAGGGCGGGGTTGATGCCTATAACACCCCCCCTTCTTCCTCCAAATTAACGGTTATAATAGGGAAGAGAGGCGAAATGAGCAAAAGAAATGCTTACAATCTTTGTTATCAATTTTCTTTTATTTACTTTGTTTATTCTTATGCGAATACATAGGTAATAAATCACCTCGAACGAAATTAAACATGTAAACAAGAAGTTGTAAATCCACACAATACATATTTAGCCCATTGATGGACATCAAGCAAGTAGAACTTGTAGCTGCAATACCATAGGAAGCGCACAAAATATATGAATGGAACACTGCATTTTTACATTAAATTGAGGGGTGTCTAATGAGACGTTTTCTTTTCTTTTACACGTTTAGTCAGATTAGGTATTGAATGCAATGTATCAATCTCTTCAGGAGAACTCACTCTTTCTTTTGAGACCAAAATTTTCAACTTTTCGTCATTTGACCCACAGTATAGACCGCGCAATGAAACGCTCGGGAAGAGCGCCCCACAGCGTTGAGTAACGAACATTTTTACCTTGGCGTAGCGCGATATATGGTTGAGTACAAAATATAATGAGAGAAATAGTAAAGGGTAAAGCAATAGACGGGGTGTTTTTTCGTAATTTTTTCCCAAAAAAAATAGAGATATATATATTTCAGAGGTTTCTGGGTAACAAAAGGTGGAATTATTCCCACGAACCGCCCTCTCTATAGAACCCAGTCTCTCGAATTCCCCCATGTTTTATACCACTGATGAGTGGTTTCAGAAGCGTGCCGATGTGCGATGGTTACCAACGCTATTACGAGCACCCTTCCCCATGAGCATGCATCAATCGAGCGTTTAAAAAAATCGCCGAAGTGTCCGATCTTTCTATTATAGTATCTTTGTTCTTTTACAAAGGTTGGCTGTGAAAATGTTGGGGGAGGTGCAATGATGGTCCCTAAACACTTTGCGCGAAAAGAAAAACGAAAAGAAATGGCGCAGCAAAATTGCATTACTGTTTTTTCTTTGAAGTCTCGTGCAACTTTTGAGACCGAATTTACGATATATCATCGTGACGCTACGTGACTTTTTACGAGAAAGTTTCTTGCCGAAAATGGCTCATTTTTATACTTTGTGCACAAAGTCTTTGGTAGTAAACATTCAACCCTCGAATTTCCTCCTTATTTTTTATGAATTCTTTTTAAGTGCCACTTAACACACGGCCGGGGGGGGGGCACTCAGTATATAATGCATAGTGGGTATGTGCCGCGGAGGGGACCCCCATTTTCACACTCAAATTTCCGTTCCAAGGCATAGCATTTTTGCCTTGTTGAGAAAAAGAACAAAGAAAGCCGCTCCAAGACCTTGCATTTTCTTCTTATCGAGAAAAAAGAAGAGGGAAATCCGCTCCAAAGCTTCGCATATTTTTCTTACGCCGCTCCGATCGCATTGAATGAGTCGAATTTTGGTGAAAAGCGGCCGCAGAGCTCCCCCGGCGGAGGCCGCGCTAGCTGCATCATGCACGCATGACCGTTCCATAGGGATGCATACGCACTCACACGCTGGCGATCCGTTCCAAGGACCCCCGTTTTCACAAACATTTGTCGTTCCGAAGCCCGTTCCGAGGACCCTCCTTTTTACACACCCCCACCACATTTTTGGTCGAGTGCCCCCCCCCCCCCGGGACACACGGGTCTATGGGAAATGAATTAGGCCTGTGGTGCCGTAATCACAGCGATTTGACGAAGTACGCCCTCTACGTCCACTAGTGTAATAACAGCCTCATATGAAAAAAAACCACTGTACCCACTTACGAATATATTTCCCACAAATGTCATGGCGCACTTTACCAAGAGATGCGGTACACTTTACTCTCAAAATGCAATATTTTTATAATGTAATTCATTCACTTTTCCCTCAATTTTAAAACGACTGTTCCATAAGATATGAATGCAGGGGCGGCGATCCCGGCTCGGTGTAAAATTGCAGAGGTGAAAATGGCAGAGGTAAAAAATGCAGAGGTAAAGATGGCAGAGGTAATAATGGCAGAGGTAAAATTGGCAGAAGTAATAATGGCAGAGGTTAAATTGGCCAATGTAAAAATGGCAGAGTTAATAATGGCAGAGGTAAAATGGCAAGGGTTATAATGGAAGAGATAAAAATTACGGTTACACTTCGTAATTCCGAAACACTTAAATTGCCTGTACCTCGATGTTCTTTAATCCGAAAGCAAAATAGCGTTCGCTAATCCGAACATTAACTTTGTGGCGTTATTCCGAAACCGAAATAAGGTTCGTTGTTCCGAAGGTTCGTTAATCCGAAAACGAAATAAGGTTCGTTGTCCCGATGGCTCGATAATCCGAAAACGAAATAAGGTTCGTTGTTCTGAAGGTTCGTTAATCCGAAAACGAAATAAGGTTCGTTGTTCCGAAGGTTCGTTAATCCGAAAACGAAATAAGGTTCGTTGTTCCGAAGGTTCGTTAATCCGAAAAATGAAATCTGGGAAAGCAGAGGAAGGGCAAGTGTAGTGTGGGGAGGGGGGGGGGGGGGGGGGAGAAACACCGTTGCTGTTCAATTGTTATGAGAAAGGCAAGGGCGGCCGAATGAATTTTCGTTTTGGGGGTCAATTACTGTTAAAATATCATTATTGCGAGATGTTGCGAGCGTGAATTACAAGCTTAAACTTTAGGGCATTTCAATAAGAAATGAAAACAATTATTCCGAGCAGATTTTTGCTATCATTAAACCATTTAAGTCCATGAATTAACTAATGCGTTAACACGAGCGCAAAGCGCGAGATTAAATACACTGACCAGAAAAAGGAACCTGGTAAGGACTGCATTTAGTTACCTCTTTAGGATGCATGATTATTTCACCAATCGAATAATGCGAGTGCGAAGCGCGAGCTGAAAAAATTTTAATACTTCAGCCTGAAAATTAATCTAAAATGAATACTTTAAAGAGTAGCTTGGAAAAATAGCATTTCCATGTTATTTATTTTTGGGATGCAGGTGGCCCCTGCCCCCCCCCCCCGGCGGATCCAAGTTTCGCTAAGGGGGGGGGGGCGAAACATGTTTACCCATAATATCCTCGACCGGCAGCTCGAACTTTATCGTTGAAAATATGATGGCCAATATGTTGGTGATCTTCAAAACAAGAGCGCGAGCAGAAATTTTAAATAAAAGCTCTGACCTGATCTAAAAGGGACATGTTAAGGAATTTTTGCAGTTAGCCATGAAGACGATGCATGTTTCAACCAGGGGCGGTGGAACGTATTTTCCTGGGGGGGGGGGGGCAAAGCCAAAAAAAGTGCAAACTGATATTTTCACCATGAGATTGTCATCTGTGTTAAGTTGTATGTTTTTTTTTGTAATTACGTTGGGCAAAGTTGTTTTAATTGATTTTTGATTGATAATATATATTCAGGTTTTATTTTCGCGAGCAAGCGGTTTGGAAAAAAAATCAAATCTGAAGTTATATAACACGCTTTTAGGTCAATTATGGACCTAATCACTGTTAAAGGGCATCCTTGTGAAATATTGCGAGCGAATCACGAGCTCAAAATTTGGAAATTTCATGTAGACCTAATCACCTAATGATAATGACAATAATAATAATCTGGCCACTCCCCTCTTCCCGCCGACGGTCTCACACTGAGGCAGGGTTCCTTTCGGATATGGTCTGCTAGCTCTCCAGTCTATATACCGTCGTCGAGGAGGGGGTCGGCTAGTGTGAACAAAGACCACAACATTAAATAAATACAAAGACAATGAAGTTTATATAGATAGATTATTCTTGGTTCTTTAATTTTAAATATTAATTTGAAGTTGCCAGGGGAATACAAATAATCCCAATTGCTTCTTTTTAACAGTAACCAATTAATTAACATTAAAAGTGAACGGGTGTTAAATAGTTTTAGAAAGAAGAAACCTGTAGTTTCGGAAGATGGGCAAGGCCTTGTAGCAGTTCAGTCTATAAAAATGTTCAGTCCTCCCATGCAGCTGTTTTCTGCAGTCGTGTCCTAGCTCTCTGCCGCACTCGCTGTCTTTCCTTCTAATTGTTAGCATACAACGCTCTCCGAGTTCTCAAGTATTATCCGCAACCTCATCCTATTTCTAGAAGTTGCTGTCTATCGTCGAAAACGAAGTAGAAAAAGAGATGATATGTATTCAGCAGGTGAGGTACGATGGGATTAGATTCTGAGGAAAGATTAATTCTGAAGACATATAGTTCTGAAGACAAATAGGTTCTGAAGACAAATAGGTTTTGACAATTATGGTTGAAAATGACTTCCGATGATAAATGCTAGATTCCTGCTGGAGGGGAATGAGGTAGAATTCTGGTCTCTTATTTCTCTGTCCTGTTACTTTTGCCTGTTGTTTCTCCTCCTATTTCCTCCCGTTTCTGAAGATTCAACAGGTTTTAAACAGCTGGAAAACTGTCCGTGTGCAAATTGGCCAGCCCTTTTCTCCTAATTTACATGAGTACAGTCCAATGGAAGCACAGGATTTCGCCTGTACCACACCCTTTTCTACACCGCACTAAATACCCTGGGCTAAGATGACCCTCTCAACTTAACCTATCGTTCACATCGAAATATTTACTAATTATTTTAAAACAATAGTAGCTCACATCACTTTACTATTTTAAAGTCTAACATTAACTTATATTATGTATTCTTGATTGGAATGGGGTTTGTTTCGGTAAGCAGAGCATCAGGTGTTTAAAGATGGAGTATATTCAACCCAGTAATTAATTTCTTTATAGTAATTCAATTCTTTTTGCTCTTTCTTGTCTGCCTTCTTTTGGTCAGGTGACAGAACCTGGTTCACCTTGCCATAAACTTTCCTTTTTTAAAAATTCTTTTATATTATTGCTAGCACCCTAGGAACACTTTTAGAGTACCCTAGGAACACCTTTTCAATCCACTACAATAATATTGGTATTATCTACCAAGGGAAGCCACTTCAGTTCTGAAAACAGTTCTCCCAGAGGCCCCCGCTATTACCCCGGCTTTAGCTGGGCTGCCTATAGGCGTCCAAAGGACGGCATTTAATTAATTTCTTCCTACCGCTACCCATTCACCTCACCCGGGTTGAGTGCAGCGCAGTGTAAATAAATTTATCGTTGAAGGAAATTACGCCATTACGCCTTGGATTCGAACCTCTGTTTCGTAGTCAGTAGACTAATCCACCGGTCCACAACGCCCCACATAAAAATAAACATTCCGAGCATTTTTTGTAATCATACACACTAGGCGTAACGATCAATAAAACTTTACCAACATTTATATTCTTTATCCCCATTTTTATTATGATCATCATTAGTATTATTTTTATTTTTATTACCAGCAGAGGCTCTTATTAAAAAAGACACCCCCTCCGCAATCCTATTATCTGGAGGTTACTCGCACGCGACCAACATACTTAATCCCCTGCATCTTTAAACCATTTGCTTGGGCAGCAATTGCTCAGATAAAATAAAAATAAAGCGTATGCTTGATCCGGCCTCCTATTCTTAATGCACATGCCGGCCACAACACACACATGTATCAACGTTCGTTATTTTATTATTGCATAATCTCTTGTAAGGACAACACCGTTCTTTTTACCAAAATGAATTAATTTCATTTGCGGAAGTACGAACCTTATTTAATTTCGGATTAACGAACCTTATTTCGTTTTTCGGACTAATGAACCTTCGGTATTACGAACCTCATTTCGTTTTCGGACTAACGAACCTTCGAAATTACGAACCTCATTTCGTATTCGGATTAACGAACCTTATTTCGTTTTCGGGCTAATGAACCTTCGGAATTACGAACCTCATTTCGTTTTCGGACTAACGAACAGTCATTTTTCCTCATTTTTAAATTTACCCTTTTTTGTACTTCTCTTGGCATTAATCAAAATGGAAAAGACGCTATATAAATCAATTACGAATCTTATTTCGTTTTCGGATTAACGAACCTTCGGAATAACGAGCCTTCGGAATATCCGAATGTATGCGAAAATCACAGCTCTATAGGTAAAATATGGCCAGCTTTAACATGTCAAACCCCCATGCAATGAATGGTCAAAAGCCCCCGCATGTACGTCAAGGTTAGGCATTTCATCATCATCATGTCTTCATCGGCCTAACAATGTTATTTACGAATTCGGTGTACCGTGAAGGCTTTATAAAAAGAAATTAAACGACTTTTTTTTCATCAGTTTATCAGGAGCAAAATGAAACTGCACTATTCTCATTCATCATTTTATAACATTCCTTTTTGTCTGGGTGGTTTTTATATATCTAAAGTTTTGCCAGGTTTACCGTTACAAAAAGGAGGAAGAGTAGATATAAGAGAGCTGGAGAGACAGAGAGGGTTAGGGGGCGGGGGAAAATGTAGAGAACATAGCGGGGAAAGCTTATAGACCTTGAAATTGTCACGAATGATTGTGGTTAAATATAATGTCCTTATTTGTTGTGTCGTCTGTACTATTCTTTTTAAATATTTGAATGACAATAAGCATGCGTTCCCAGGCTTGGCACTGAATATGTAACTGATTATGAAAATCAATAATAATCTTGTTTTGACTGGTAAACCAATTTGGGGTCGATCGAGGGGACCGTCTGGTTCAGATTCTTGTAGAAAAATTGTAGAAAAATAGTGAAAAATCCTCCTGTTATTATAATTTACAAAATTATTTTTTTCCGTAAAACCTCTTTTTAATTTTTTCTTCTGAAGAATCTACTATTTTTTCTAATAATGTACCTCGGCCACCTTTACCTCTGCCATTATCACATCTTCCATTTTTACCTCTTGTCATTTATGCCTCTGCTTTTTTTTTTTTTTACCTCTACCGTTTTTACCTCTGCCATTTTTACTTCTGCCATTTTTACCTCTGCCATTTTTACCTCTGCCATTATTACCTCTGCCATTTTTACCTTGCACCGCGATCCCGGGGGGGGGGGGGTGTCGCACAGTGCCCCCACTTTTTTAAGCACTAAAAAGTTTTCCCCTTTTTACCCAAGAACAATACCCCCTTAGAACGCGTTCAGTGCCCCTTTCATCTTGAATAGAAGTACCAGTTTTTCTCCTACCGGATAAGTTTCCACTCTTAAAACCGCCCTTTTAATGCCCGTTTATCGCCCGTTTTCCTTATTTCGCGTCCTTATCCTTTCTAAAAGTGCATTTTTAAATAACAAAAAATCCTTTTTAAATATTCTCCTTGCCCCTTTTAGTTGCCCCTTTTCAGAGAGAAATTCTTCTCCTGCAGTGTGCACATTTCCACCTTTGATCAAGTGCCCCATATGAATATGCCCTTATTTACCTCTGATAAATGCCCCTTCTGTTCTGGTTTGTTCAAGTGTCCAGTTTGTTAATATGAGGTATATGCATTTGCAATTAGCGTTCTTTCTTTTCTGCAGGGGCATCTAAACCGGGAGAGGGGGGGGGGGGACTTGCCCCCCTTAAAAATTGACCTCGATCCATGGACCCCCAAAAACTTTTTAAGACCAAGAAAAAAAAAATGAAGAAAAAAGGAAAGAAAAGTGCTGAAATATGATTTTGTTCTCTATCTCAAAACCTATCACAAATTATCACAAATGCTATTTTTTCATTAAAAGTGTCAACATTTTGCTCGCTCACTTCGCTCGCTCGCTCGAAGCTTTAAAGAAATTTTGCCCCATACGCCATGTCTGTCCCCTCAATAATTTTTGCGCATTACACTACTAGAGTACATATCCTTTTTTTTTTCAAGTGCCCTTTTTCCCTGTGCCCCCCCCCCCTTTCAATTTCGCTCCGCCGACCCTGGAATCAGATGAATGTTTTTCTATTTTCTCAGACCTAGTGGACTATTCTGTATGAGACAAAGGGTGCTACTCTAAATTTTCGACCTTCTGATTTGTGACAAATCCATACCATTCCATTCCTTGTTTTTATTTGGCAATAAGTCATAATTGACTATTTTACGAAACGAATGCTGGTAGTCTCTTTTCCAGACCCAATACGACCGTACCATACAAGATGAATGTTATTAGTCTATTAATTTGAGACTACTACTTTGAGACTCTTGTCCATATAATCTTCCAAGCAACATGATAAACGCTATACCTGAGCTAGATTAAAGCGTAGTCTTTACTCAAATACTAGGTGGTTAAAAATGTAAATAAACTTTAAAACTTAGACCTCACCATCTTCCAAACCATTGCCATGTATCTAGCGTATGGATATAGACAGTATTCATTTTTCGAGACATTAAAAAAAATTGAATTGAAATTGAAAACTAGAAATTTCAAGCATTTTGTAAATATGAATACACTTTACAGTGGTTAATGCTCTTTAACAGTTAATGCGAGCTGAATAATTTTAAATAAAATGTAATGAAAAGGCATGGGGTTTGTGTTTGCTTATATAGAATAGAGTACATGGAGTACTCACCAATCAAATACGAGCGCGCAATAGGCCTACGTTTTGACAGTCACATCTGAAAATTGATATTTTGAGAACTTTATGGAATACGCGAAGGGGAACTTGGCCAATCAATTAACGCGACCACGCAACATGAGCTTGAATGTTGAAGACCATATTAACGGACATTTTACAGAGTGCATTACATTTGTAAATGGAGAAAATAATGAAAGCTCGATGTCCGGCCGAGATAAAATGTTTTGTATATTGACTTCAAAACTTGATAGTTTAAGCTCCATATCAGCCTATTGAGCAAGATATGAATTTCATCGTTCGAGCGCGATGCGCGAGCGCGAAGCGCGAGCGAAAATTTTATTTAGCAACATGATAGATTTTTTGTTTTGCAAGTCTTCCCACGTTATTTTATTCAATATCGTCTTCCTCCTATTTTTTCCTTCTGTCTTTCTCCCTTTGATAATTCTTCTTTCCCTTTTTTTGCTCCGCCAATTTTTTCAGGGGGGGGGGGACGTGCCCCCAGTCCCCCGTAGCTACGCCACTAGTACCCACAACCCTGCCTCTTTGAAAAGCTTCTCCACGTACTATATATGCAGGCAGGTTTCACATTATAAACAATAATGTTATGTATTTCATGAGAGCCTTAATATTGCTAAAAACAATGATTTGAACCGATATCCCGGAGGTGTTTGCACATTTCCCTTGAAAATTGTTCATTTGCACATATTATCCCGTCGTCATGTTTGCACATATGCCGTTGATGGACTTTGACAGATTTGCATATTTCCCCCACGTGGCGTTTGCACAAATACCGTTGTTTGCACAAATCCCCGGCGAAATTTTGCACATGTACCTACCGTTGTTTGCACAAATCCCATGCGAAATTTTGCACATATACCGTTGTTTGCACATATCCCGGCGTTCGCACATAAACCACCTCCACGCGCGTACCCCCGGCCCTTAATTACTTCTCAGATGGATTGGGTTGAGTCCTAGCTTGTTGGAGGGAAATGCTAAGTTGTGGGAAACGTGTTGGCATGAAAAAAATGCATACAATTACTGTGACAATGGAGCCAGGCCTGAATGCAGCTGACAAATTATAGCTATTGTAATTTGAAATGGCTGTCTTGACGATTTCAACTAGATAAAACTAGAAAGACGCGTCAGTCATAATGGTAGTCCACTGGATCCAACCTGAGTTTGAGCACTCATCACACAGACTGTTCGATTCTTTTACGAGGCTCTGAGAGTCTTCCATGCATCACTTCTACCCTACCCAGCTCTGATGATTGTAGCTTCAAAGTATCAGGTATGCAAGAGCCTTAGTGATATTGATATTTGTGGCTGATATCCTAGTGTTTGTATAATAGCCCGGGGGGGGGGGGGGTACTTCCATTCACGAGTGGATACAATGCGCCGGGCAATGCGCACCCTAAACACGTAATTTCCATATTCTGAAAATGCACCCCTAACAAGTATTGGCGTGTGAAACCTTACCCTTAACAATTATCGGAAACAAAGCGATGCTCTTGGCAAATATTCCCTGAAATGAACCCCTAAACAAGTACATAGGAATGTTTTATTGTTACCTGGTCCTTTGGTCGTCGGCTTTACCTTATTTGGTTTAGTACGACCCCCACCTTCTACACCTCGCGCAAATCGGACTCTAAACACGAAGTGTTGGGGGCAAAAAGGACTTCCTTTTTAAAACTTTTTAATTTTGTTTTATCATCCCCGCAAATTCGACCCTAAACACGTAATTTTCTTATCGAAATAGATACCTTTTTTTCATTAATTGTGTTTTTGACACCGTTATCACGTTACGTATACGTAACGTGCCCTACCTGTTTTTCTGGTCGCGCATGGTATCCACTCGTCAATGTAAGTGCCCCCCCCCCCCGGGATAATAGCAAAGACACTACAAGGCCCTTGTAGTGTCTTTACTTGCAGTACAGAGCAATGTCTGTGTTTTAATACATAGCAACAAAAACTTGTTTAGGGGGTTATTTTGCACACAGAGATAAACTCGTTTAGGGGGTGTTTGGAATCATTGGTCACGCGTGTGTACAGCAATATATTTGACTGCCCCCCGGCTTTGATAATAATTGGAAGTAACTCGTGGCGCTACGAATGGGCACACGCATATGTCTATGACATAGGTTACACACCTAATAATATAAGGAAAATCCCGGCTTGCGGACCACGTAAGTTAGCCCACAATCTAGCTGGACCAGAGATCGTAGGCGTGGTGCTATACAACGCGTGCCCAATTGCTGCGCCAAGGCACGTAATAAACAAGACAATAAATGGAGCTGTAGCCTCAGTTCTTTGGCTAAATTAATTCTGCTCCCCAGTAGGGTCAGCACGGCAAGCTCAATGTTTATTTCCAATTTCATTGGACACACAGACCCTCAATCATTTTGAACTGACAATAGACCTAGGGATACCCCCCCCCCCCGTACTGCTGCCATATTGAATTGTGCAATGCAGGCGATACTGCCAGGGGCGTTCCATTTAGACATTTAAGCTGAACCTAGACTTCTCCGTATAGTAAGGTAGAACCAAAACATAACCGTCAAGTTCCACACGACTGCATTTTTTTGTTGGAAGTTGTAGTATAGGGTGTCAACTCCAAGAATCTGACGGTTGCCAACTGGGCACCTTTGGGCATGTTTTATTGACGTTATAGACCACGCCCACTTTTTACATACCTCTTAAATATGATTTCCATATTTTACGGAATTAATATGTCATGTTTGGTATCAAATTATAGCTAATGAAAAATCAAACGCAGTTTTACGAATTACTGGACATTTAAACCATGCATTGGTCAGTTAAAGGTCATTTAAGGTCATACAGATCGAAATGGTTCATGAATGCAAGTAGTGCAAGATAATGTGGAATATGTAATTTTCGGAATACGAACATGTTAGGTATCATATATAAACTACCAAGGGATTGATTATAATGTCTCTCAGTAGCCAACAAGGTCTTTCAAATTCCATTAACTTATCAAGCATTATTTGCCTTAGGTCATCAAAGGGTTAAATCTACTGCAGTTCTCAGAAATTCAAGGCATTTTTTTCAGAACTACGGCTACGTTTTTATACAAAGATTTAATAACTAAATCATCTATATCGTATCTTTAAAATGGAGCATTTATAAGGAGGAGAAACAATTTGGGATCTATGCTGCCGGGGGTCGTATGCGTGTGTGTGAGAGTGACTGCAGTAGATGGGTGAGGGCTAACTTCTCCACAAGACTCCATTAAAAAATTAATTATGTAAATTTGTGCAAATTTCTTCGAAAAAAAAGAATGTTACCTCTCTGTATCGCAGCGGATTTTGACTTTGTTTTAACTGCTGGAGCTTATAATTGGTAGGGGCTTTCAATCTTCTAGAAAGACTTATTTTTTAATTATGCAAACTTATTCAAATTTCGCTGATGTGGTTTACGGTACACCATGTGGAGTGTTATAGAAACAGCGGAAAGAAGAAGAAAAAGGAAATGGATAGGCGAGATTTGAGAGAAGAGTATTCTTTCTTGAATGTAGTACTGAAAAGGACTGTAAACCAGAAGAGATTGATGGGTTAAAAAAATAGCTTGAGTAGTAGGGTGGATGGGGAGATCCTAGCTTGTGTCGGCGAGTAGAAATGATGAGTAGAAACAGTAGAGAGACTCGACGTTTCGGGCAGGTTGACAGTCCTTTCTCGCCTATATCCATTTCCCTTTTCTTCTATCCACTGTTTCTATAACACTCCACATGGTGTACCGTAAACCACATCAGCGATTGTACATGCCACCATGCAAACCTTCAAACAACATCTTATGCAAATTCATTGAAAATTTACATAAAATTTCACATCTGCATTATACAGCGGATATTGGTTCTGTTTTATCTGAAAGGATTTAATGGGGGCCTGCTATAAAACATCTTACTAAAAATCTGAAAGATAACTAATTTCGTGTGTACATGTATTTCATGATCGTTTTCTATATAAGTTTTTGCTTACTCTTTCAACAATTCTTCCCACTTCGTCAAACCTCCAGAAAAATCCTGGAAATTCTAAAACAATCTGGAAAATTCCCAGGGATTCAACGGTTTCTGAAACAATCTTGGAAAATTTGAAAACATCTTAAAATTTGTCTTTTTTCGGGAGAAGTTACAAATTGTCTTCATATAAACATGGCCACTCGTTATGGCTGACCAGGAGTTGAATATGCTCCTCTTTACAAAGAAAATTCTGCCTGAACTGTGATATACTTTTCATTAGTCACTTAGCAATTAGCGCGTAGATCTTTTGGATTAAAGAGGTCACTTTCTATCTGTTGCTCATTGTATCTCTTAAGTTTATTTTAAAACACAATTAACGGTACTTGTTTTGTTTTTTGCCTTTCCCCACCTCAGGATGAAGTTCCTAAGATGCATAGGGCTATTGCTGCTCTTGGTAGCAGTGGTCAAGAGTCAGGGAAAGAAAAGGACATCTGCTATGACTGATGTGACCTATGATACAATAGTAAAGCTCATCGAAGGTTCTTTCAATGTTGCATGTGCTCAAAGAACCACCGAGGAAAAATCCGCCATAACGCGATACAACAGATACAGAGGAAGGTTCAGTTTGCAAGGTGATCCGCCAAAGCTATACTTAGACGAAGAAATGGTATTGAAAAAGTCGCAAATACCAGACATTGTCATGGAAGAGTACTTCAAGGCAAATGGAGCAGGAGCAAGGCGGATCTACCATAGGCTTAAGAGAAAGTTTTCCGGAATTTCAGAAGAAGTAGTTCGAAATATATTGTCTCAATGTTCAATGCATCGGCGCATGAATGTGACATTTACAAACAAGGCACCATATATACCCATTACAGCGAAACATGTCATGGAAAGAATCCAGATAGACCTTCTGAAAATGAGAACAGCAGCCACGTACAAGAAAAGGACTTACAGATACATACTGACCGCAATTGATGTGTTCAGTCGCTATACATGGTTGAGGCCTATGGAAACTAAATCAAGCACCAATGTGGCACGGCACTTGTCAAAAATTTTTGACATGTTTGGTACTCCGACCTACATACAACATGACCAGGGAACGGAATTTAAAGGAAGAGTAAAAATTATGTTAAGTCGTAGAGGAATTCAAGACCTAACGAGTGCCCCATATCATCCTAAATCACAGGGAAAGGTTGAAAGGTCTCACCGGTCAAAGATACTTTTCGACCTTATTTCTAGAAGATATGGCGTAAATTGGGTACCTAAACTTTCCAAATGCGCGAAGGTTCTCAATGACGAACCTAAGGAAGTATTGGGTTGGAACACCCCATTCAGTGTCTTCTTTGGCCGATGCTCCGATTCTTCCTGCAGTAAAAACATTACTGAAAGAAATCTGAAAAGGCACAAATATAAAATTGCTTTAACAAATCCACGTACGAATAACAAAACAGAGCAGTGGTTTAGTCTGGTTGACATAACTGCTGATACTTTGTCTTATCCAAACCAACGCGAACGAGTCACCATTCCAAGAAGGGAGCACGTTGAGAAGTACTATATAGTTATAACTCGGGAAAGTTGCATTGAACAGTTATTCGAAGACTCTGGACTCACTGTACGTCTAAATCCGAAGGGCAATGGGAACTGCCAATTCAGTGCTGTATCTGATCAGTTAGCAACTTTGGGAATCTTTAGATCCCATATTACTATAAGACAAGAGGTTGTTCGATTCCTGGCAAGTAACACATATCTTGGGAACGGAAGAGAATGGACAGCATTTCTTACTGAAGTGCCCGAAGATTACCTTGCTCGTATGTCAAGCGATGGAAGTTACGGAGACCACCTCACCTTGCAGGCAATTGCTGACATATTTCACATCCAAATCCTTGTCATAAGTTCATTAAACGGAGGAACAACATTAATTTCACCGGAAGTCAATGAGGGGAATATTTTCACATTAAATATGCCATACATTGTGTTGGGACATCTGTCAGAAGGCAACGGAGAACACTACTTGTCACTTACAAGCAATCAAGAGCAGGTACTTAGAATAATTCGTAACAGTGCCCAGATTGTGTTTGAAGGAGACATGACTCCGCATGTCGAAGGACAGCAATTAATCGATGAAGACACTGATGGCCGAGTAAACGACGAGGTTACCGACGAAGGCTTCGACAATGGAGTAAGAGATGGCTTAGACGAAGGAGTAAGCGATAGCTTGGACGAAGGAGTGAAAGATGGCTTGGATGGAGTAAGAGATTGTTTACACGAAGGAGTAAGGGGTGGCCTAGACGAAGGGGAAAGAACTTGCAATGAAGGCTTAATCAAAGAAATCAACGATGGCATATGCACATACGGTGAAAACAGTGTGTAGCTGAAGACTTGTTTGAGAGTTCGAAAATGAAAACAAAGGTCTCAACATGAATATAAAGTTTCATGTCATCCTTTTATTTCTTAATTCATTTTCTTCTGTGTATTTTGACATGAAGCAAATTCCAAGTAAGTACAAAAGCAATTAACCTTTACATCATTTATGACTTTTACCATTATAAATTGATTATTTTGACCTGAATATAAATCACAATCCAGTTTCAAGATACGTCGACATAATAGCACTGAAAAGCTTCTCACCCAATTGTAATACAACCAAACAACTTCAGCAATCAACATTAAATTAATCTTGTGAAATTCATGTACTTAATACAAATATATAATTGTCTCTTAGACATCATTTAGAATTACTCTATAGCATTACAGGTGTTAACCTTTCAAGTGATATGCAGTTGACAAACATGCTTTCTGTATAAACTGGGTATGTACTTTCACATACATTAATGCATTAAGCTTACTTGTGCCATGCCAGTATGCAATTCAAATTAATATATCAGTCTTTCTTGCAATGTACATTCAAAATTCATGAAGTACATATAAATCAATGTTTTAACTAACCTCTTTGCCTCCAAAAATCTTCTAATAAATAGCATTCCCGTTTAGGATGCTTCAGATTGGTGAAGATTAACTCCCAAAACAAAATCTCCAGCACTGATTCCATGTTATCACCTCTATCACCTCAGTTGACCAAGAGATGGCGCTAACAATAGAAACCTCAGGCAAGGCATACACATCACATGCATTTAAAAACATGTACTGTGTGTACTATCTATGTACAATATATAAAAAGGTGTGTATATGCTCACCCAAGCACATTACATACAAAACTAGCAGATCAAACACAATTAGTCTGATCCTCAGACCCAAGGAGATTCATTTATAACTGTTGATGGTTTTTCAGAACAAAACAGATATGTATATGTATATACACATATTGTGTATGTGTGGGTGTATATGTGTATATATGTATATCTGTCGCCTGCATGCTTATCACTCCCTTCTATTATTTATGCCATGAGGCATTTATAAGGAGACATAAATTGTTTCTCTTTTTGACGAAATACTATTTTGTTTTTGTTTATTTGAATATATTCCTTGAATTGTATATTTGTTTTGTATTATTTTGTACTTCTTGTTTTGAAGAAAATATTGGCGAATGCCAGTGACATTCTAATACATTCAATTCACATCCGAAGACCATAGCGATTATTATAACATTTTTTTTCTGGGGGAGGGGGGGGGGGTGGTAGTGGGGACATTGTAGTAGTTTATGGACCAGTGATTTATCACACCAACTTAACAATTTTACAACTATTCAGGAAGCTACAGGTTACAAGGTAAAGACTACGTTCTATATCTATGATTTATTACTAGGGTTAGTTATGAAGATTTTTTTTAATGGGTCTGTGGTAAAGACTATATTTTACACCTAATATGCTTTAAAATGCATCTTTGGCCAAAAATATTTCTTGATAAGTGAAAAGATAAGTGAAAAGGTATATTTCAGTAATCTATTCCACCAATACTTTGCGTAAAAAGGTTGCATATACGTAAAGAAAGATACAATCAAAGTTATAAAAATATGATTTGAGTGCTTACCAGTTTCACCACAGGTAATCCAACGTTATGAAGTGTATAAATGCCTGAGGAAGCTGAATACACTTAAAGCCGGGCATCCAGCTGATTGTCCAACACGCCTCCTGAAGGAATTTGCTTTTGAGATATCTGAGCCATTTCAGTTAATGGTTCAGATATCTCAAAAGCAAATTCCTTCAGGTTCTAGGTTTAAATATGCATGACTATTAATCATGATATTTTAAAAGTGTGAATGTTGATTTATATATGTTTTTAATACTCGCAACTTTGCTGATTTAATTTTGACAATGATAGTTTTACAATGTTATAATTTCAGTTTTATTTTCAGATTGTCCAAAGTGATTTTTTCTGGCTTTATTTGTTGATTATTTATCTAGCACTAGAATTGTGATTATTGTAATCTTTTAATAATGTACATGTACATTTTTACTTTGTAAATATGATAATATGAGTCTTCGGACTTTTGTCATGTACCATTTTCACAATAAAACCAGAATTGAATTGAATTGAATTGTCTGACAAAAGTACTATATCTTGGCTATCGTTTTCCTGCTGCTTAATCTTTCCTGGTTCCCTGATCCTATGCTGGTTCCGTAATCCCTTGCTGGTTCCTGTGAACACACACACAAAAAAAGTTTCTTCTTTCAGACCTCATAGTCTAGTACTATTTTTTATCATTAAATCTTGTATTATTGCTTTACTTATTGACCCAATTTTCTGAATAATGGTGGAATTGAACACTAACTTGCACCCAACTCTTTTCACATGTCTAAAAACAATATTTGGGTAGAGATACACATTAAATTTATATTCTAATTTATTACCTTGTGGGTGCTGCGTTTGCTTTACTGTATCTTTTAGAAAAGAGTATTATTACATTTGTGGATAGAGATTGGGTGTTTTTTTTACAGTTTTGTGTCAGTAAAGCATTATTATATTGTGAGTATAATTTTCCCGTGCCTGAGTTGAAAACAATACTCTTGGGCCCATTCACCCATTTGCTTTAAAAGTGCCCGATACCGTGTTCGAAACAGTACTGAGTGCTCCACCCTGGCCTCTTTGAAAAACGATGGTCGATGGTCCTGAATCTACTGCCCCATTCAGGCAGAAATAGTATTGATAAAAACAGTGATTTGCACATATCCCGTCGTCATGTTTGCACATATGCCGTTGATAAATTTGGACAGATTTGTGCATGTCCCCGCGTGGCGTTTGCACAAATACCGTTGTTTCCACGAATCCTGGCGAAATTTTGCACAACGTTGTTTGCACATAATTATCCCGGCGTCTGCACGTAACACGCTCCACAATCCCTCCTGCCCTCAAAGCTCGCCGGAATATCCTAGGCACTGATCATGAAGCCTTCAAACTCCGCAAGGATAGAGGTGCATGTGTCTACCAAAATTGTTGAGCAGGGAGTAAATGTAGTTCTCAAATGGATAAAGAAAGGATATTCGAGGTGGAGTATTCATCGGTGATCTATGGGTGTGTCCATATACTGACACTCCGATTTCTGGCACCCTCTTTCCAAGTCACGTTTGGACATGTAGTGAATATTCATGATGTTTCATGTATTTTTTCATTAAAAGAGGCGTGGCCAATTCCCTTCCTGTGATTGGCTTTTATTAATATTGCTAATATCCATTAGCCATCAACGCTTATTCGCGCGAGGGCAAGAATGGGAAATGGTAACGAGGTCTTGTCCCAGTGATCTACCAACCTTGCCGGCAGGCGCGCCGGAACACTCAGTTTTTTTGGGGCAAAATCCCGAAGGGGGCACAATATTTTTGACAGCGTGAGATACCGAAGCGATCGAGCTGGAGAGGCTGTGGGACCCCCCCCCCCCCCGGTAAGGACTTTGTCTAAAAATGGAGTATAAAAGTTGCGTTTCTAAAAGCATTCAAAAATAAATTTCTTGAGAATTAAATTACAGTCCTGAAGTTCTCTTTGCTCCTTCTGTTTCCTCCCTTCTGACCCAGACTGGTGTTTCTTCATGATCAGGGTCGCAGTTCCAGCAAATTACGAGCCTTATTGCAAACGAAATTGTTTCAAACAAACCAATGTAATATAAGCCTTTTAAAGACTTTAAGATGACAAACATGACCGTACGCAGCCGGGGGCCGCCGATCGAGAGGGCAAAATTCACAAAATTCACCAAAAGTGTGCACGAAATCCTTCAATTTTATTCTAGAAAATGCAAAAGCTCCCCCATCACAAACCCCCTCGCTCTTAAGTTTCTTCGAAAATTTAGGTCTTGCAGCCCCACCCACTCCCGGATTGTTTTTTTTATTTTTGCAAACGTCCATGAATAACAAAGCTGGGATGAACCAGAGCTAGCTGCCATCTCGATCTGATTAGTAACAGGTAATGGGAAGAAGTTTTGGAATCTAAAATACATAAGTGCTATATCATATGAGCTGAAATAGTATCAGACAAAACGCTTTCCAATCATGCCAATGAAAAGGAATAGAGGAAAATACGGGGCTGTGAAAATATCTTAAGATTTTTTTTTATAGTAGAGCAGTACTGTAACGCTTTTTTTCTTTTATATTCTTTATTTACATTTTTATTCATATCTCGGATAATATGAGTCCGGTCAAGAAGACACTTTCACAGATGATTTTATTTTTTTCATGTCTAAACATTATCTCTAAGTTGCTTTCGAGTGGGATTCACCATTTTCACAAATTATAAATTATAATCCTCTACACATGATTATTCTGTGTGTAATTTTCTGATAACATGTCTATATTGAGTTGAAATGACCTTGGTATTTTCTTTAGGGCACTGACTTGTTATCACTGTATTAACTCAATTTATATTTAGTTGAAAATGAAATAATTGAAACAAGTTTCTCGAAATGTTATGGTTTCTGGGCTTGACAGCTATGACATAGATTCCATATGTTGCTCGAGTAACTATAGTGTTCACGCGCGTTAGTGATATCGGGTCCGGTCTGAGCGTTTCTGGGCGACCGCGCGTTTGTTAGACGACACAGCAATCATAGAATTATAAACCTAATCATTGGTGGACCACTATCAATTTGCCATTCGCTTTTAGTCTGAAATGTATTCATTAAAAGGTTAAACGTTATCACACTGTAATAAGATGGAAAATGGGCTTATCAAAGGTATGTTTCACAGAGGAACTGTTCGTCAAAAGACGCTAGGTTACTATGATAATGTATTTGCCCCGTCAGGGGCAAAATTTTTTCATTTTTGACAATGGAAATGACAATTTTCAGGCGGAAAAGTGCCTTCGTTTACTTTTGTCCTTAAATAATTTATCATTTTTCTACTTTCAGGGGGGCACAGTGAGGGGGGGGGGGCAAAATCTCGTTTTGCCCCCCCCCCAAATTTTATTTGGGGGGCAAGTGTCCCCCCTGGCCCCCCCCCCCCCCCGCTTCCGGCACCCTTGCTTGCAGGCCAGAGATTTTGTCTTGCGTCTTCGGAATACTGAAGAGTACGCATGCGCGTGGACAAAAATACAAAATAGTGGTCGCAATGATCATGATGATCAAGTCCATCTTCATACGTATACTCGTATTCCGAGAAAATGATCACACAAAACTTTTATTGGCAGTTATTAAAAAACGAATCTTCTTCGATCACTACTCTCACTTTTTGAGACATAACTTGTATCTTGAAGAAGATGACACCAATCAGGACATTCTTTCTGATATTAGAGAAAGAGTTAGAGAACGGCATGGACATTCGAAAGGCAATCCAACGGGTGTTGGCCAGACACGGAATAAAGTTTGATGCCCTATTCCAATACCAGGAAGAAGATGCAGATGAAGAAGAACTGGAAGGAACTGAAGAAAGTGACAACTAGCATGACTAGTGCATTAGAAAAGACTTTGTAGAAATATGATCATGTTGGCATGCAATGGTACTCTTGTTGATTCCAAGAAAGTGACCTGATATGAAAATATGCATTTTCATACTCTTTGGTACTGAAAGTAAAATTGAAACTTCATTTACAATCTTCATAAAAACATATAAATCAAGAAATATGAATATTTCAAATAAAATATAACATAAGTAAGAACATTTAAGATTAGTGGAAGGATCACAGAAAAGTTACAAAGGACTTACAAATTGATGCTCCTGAAAAATACACACTGGATTAACAAAAAAGCACAATGAAATCAAACGCAGTCGAAACATTCAGAACAAACAAACAAACATAACATGACATAATTTGATCTCTACCAGTATTACCATGATTACTATTAATATAAGGCTTGATCACTCCATTCAACGGATTTAAAATGTCTTCTTAAGCTTTGCAGAGTTTGATAGGGTTATGATCGGCATTGTTTGTCATTATCTATTTTTAATCTTTTTTCTGTTTTAAATCATATTTATTTCTTCCTCATATCACATGTAAAAAAATATATATAACATGACATCATTAAAACTAAATTGTTTCAAGTTTACACATAAACATTTTAACATGGTGAGAAAAGGAATATATATCAATTTCAAATGTAAACTTAGAATTAATCTGCTCACATTTCTTTAACAACTTATAATCACGAAGGGATAAATACAGAACAGAATCCGGGTACAACAGCAAAATTCTAAATTACGGAAATAAACTTACAATCTGTATATAAAACTCAAGTTAAGATTCTCCATTCTCTTCAATCAAAATGATTAATGAGGAAGTTATATTAATAAAAAAAACATACACACAACGTAAAGCCAGACCCTTAGCTACACTTAACCCCCCTACCCCCATAAACTACAAATAAAGAATAATAATAATGGTAATAAAGAAAAAAAAATCTTGAATTAAAGTAACGATATTAGCTGATGTAGAATATATTTCTGCGAAATAGTGTACTTCCTTTACTTAAATCAATTCCTTGAAAGCATACAAGGTTTTGTATTCTGTATTTTGAGATTTGATATGACTTAATTAGCAGCCTCTCTGTAATTATACTTTTTTTTCATAACAGATATTCTGAACTTGTCTAAATTATTTTTTCTTGACAGAAGTATTCAAAATGATATAGGGACCTTTATCGGCAACAGTGACACAAATTTGCTCTAATAGAATTGACTTTTCGGATAATCATTTGTTCCCTCGATAATATTGAAAATAAACGGAGGAGGGCTGACAGGATCATTCTGACAATTTCGACAATTGGAAAATGTGTTAACCCCCTCTATCGGATAAAATAAAGTGTGTGTTTAAATTGATTCTTCATGTACGTGTATCGATGAGTTATGAATCTTTACGTCTTGCGGAACGACATATAACATTTTCAATCACCTTCCTAAGTTCACCGCTTCTTTCGGCAACATTGACACATTCTTGCCCTTATAGAATTGACTTTCTGAATAATCATTTGCTTCCTTGATGATTTTTTTTCAGTAAACGGAGGAGGGCTTGCAGGATCATTCTGACAATTTCGACAATTCGAAGAGGTATTAACCCCCTCTGTCGGACAACGAGAGATAGTGTGTGTGGGGGCGTTTTGTTTAAATTGATTCTTTACATATGTATCGATCAGATGTGATTTTTTACGTCTTGGGACGAAGTTTAACGTCTTCATTCACCAAAGTGTCACCAAATCGCTGCGAAAGGATAAACGCTTACCATCCGGGTGGGTGTTTCATAAAGCTGTTCGTAAAGTTACGAACGACTTTACGCACGACTGGAACATGTTCTTAGGTCATAACTCAATTACACAGGGATATCACATAGCACAAGAAAGGATCACCAGTTGTGCGTAAAGTCATTCGTATCTTACGAACAGCTTTATGAAACACCCACCTGTTGCCTTTACAACCCCATAATGCTGGTGTTACGCCATAGACGCCACAATGTTAAATAATGGCGGAATCATACCCTCCTATTACCCCACAGCCCCTTGATGGTATGTTACACCGTAGACGCTGCAACGCCACAAAGTGTCCCTCTAATGAAAGACACCATACCTTTGTCACATTTGATCTACGGCGGTCGTACGGCGAGTCGACAACGGCCGTTTTATTAATTTCAATTCAAACCACCTTATGTAGTTGGTACAAAAAATGTTGAAACGACTGTTTTCGACTCGCCGTACGACCGCCGTAGAGCAAATGTGACCATGGTATAACCAATGAAAGGGATGTCATAGGTTTAAACCCCGACCGAGTCATACCATACCCAATTCTTCAGGGTATCTACCTAGAAATACCCTCTCTCTTCTTGCTATTAAATTTCCTGAACTATTAAAATTACTCAACTATTACAGCCGGTCCTTTGTGAAGCATCCGACTTTACAAGAAAGGATTCATTCGCGTTTGCTGAATCCATGTGCGATTGCTTGGTTTGACCATGGACCTACTAACACAGTATTAGGTCCATGGTTTGACTGCGACAGTACTGTCATAATGTGTTCTTTTTTCATTGTTAGCCTGACTCTCACCTTGTAATCAGAGGGTCATGTGTTCGAATCCCACCATGGCCTAGCGTCCTTTGGCAAGGCGTCAATTCACAATTTGCCACTCTCCACCGAGGTATTAAAAATGGGTACCTGGTATGATGCGACAGCCTATGTAGTATGCCTACAAATTGAGTCTTGGAACACTTGTTGGAATGCTCCCCAGGGAGAGGAGAAGGTGCATACATTGTATGCGGGCATGCAAGGATCCGATGACCGGGGTAATAATATATCTGTAAAGCGCTTAGAGAGGTCGTTCCGATGCATTGAGCGCTATATAAAAATACTGAATATTATCATTACTATTATTTTTTCACTAACGTCCACTCGATGAAGCGATTGACATTTGCGCAAAGTTGCTTTCAATACTACAGGAACTGTGATGTGCCCCCCCCCCCTCTATCCCTGAATCCGTTAAAAAAAAAACTGATGGTGGGCCACGTGCGACATGGAATTTAGTTTTGATAATTGGGTTTTCCGTTGGCCCTATACTTGCGAATAATAGGTTTTCATGAGAAACGTGCGTTTTCCGACGTACACCTATTCTGTTAATGTATTATCGCTTTGTAGATGCATACTTAATGATATTTCTATTCCCAGATTTCCATTTCGGACAATGAAATGTGGATTTTCATGGAAAACCTTTTGCTTTGTTCACCAACCGAGCAGCGTGTGAGAACTTTCTTGCACAACTGTTTGCGTTTCTGTTTGTGGTAACTCCCGTAGGAACTCGGCAGGACAGCATTTTTTGCTGGTAAACGCCATGCAGGTATATAACCAATTACCTTGGAAACATTTTACGTCTAGGTTAATCAGCCATAGTGGCTAACATAATAGACGACAGATATCACTCTTGGGCCTTTTTATCAAAGTGGAGACAATGGCAGAGTTGGGATTCGAACTCAAAACCTTGCGATTATGAGTCCAAAGCTCAAACCACTAGCTGGACCACACGACCTTGCGATTATGAGTCCAAAGCTCAAACCACTGGACCACACGACCCCAAAACGCTCTATCCGCCTCTCAAATACACAATTAAGATCATACAGGATTGTATGCTTCTGTTCTCAGATGTACCAATTGAAAAGTCGGCGAAAAGGTTTAACACTTCTGTTTATCGGAAACCTATGTTCACATGCTTGAACATGTCAGTACGCTGCGACTCCTTCAGTCTCATTCGCTACAAAACCGGACATCACCATGATACAAATGTTATGCAATATCGTTATGCTCGAACCAAACATGCATTCATTTCACGCCCGGGGAAAAACCTCTATTACCCTTCTCATTAACACCTCTCTAATTAAAACACTATTGGCTTCATGCATGGGAAAATACCCATTTTCCCCTCCTCTTGAACACCTACATAATTGAAACAGGAAATGACATCATACATAACCATGATGATGTAATATCCGTATTTAGGTATGACGTCATTGTGGAGCTTACCTTGCTCCACCTGCTCCACTGGGTGCCGAGGGGTACCTATATATACTATTATTGTTATAATAATGATATTGATCCAGTGGCCTGGAATGAATGTTACTCTAATTTCATTTCATGCTCTGTTAACGCATGACCTTGATGATCCAAGTTTCAACAGGTTCTATTCTTAATGATCTGCAACAATTTAATATAAGCCAGGATAGACTAGAAAACCTGCACTTTGATCATGTTGATGGTTTCGCAATTGTTGATGTCTTTTATGGAAATGAGGGTCCTGATCCTGATGAAAATTGTTTTCAAAATTTGTCTAAACCCCAATGTAATTACTTTAATATTGATAAGTTTGTCATCAAGCTCAGGGATATTAATGCCAGTGACACCCTTTTTTAATACACTCAATTCGAAGAGCATTAATAAACACTTATGATTTCGAAGACTTACTTAAATGTTATTAGTTTGTCTGAAACTTGGCGAAACGATGTTTAAGTGTTGCCTAATATAATGCTTTAACTCTGTATGTTCCAATTGATATGGAACATTAGGAGGTGGAGTTGGAATTTATGTACAGAACACCTATTCATTTTTTTGAGAGACGTGATCTTGCAAGTGATGGAACTTTTCATGAGTCTATCCATGTTATTGAAATTAGTCAACAAGCAGGTGAAAATATTGTGATTGATGTGGTATATAAGCCTCATGGTGTAAATCTGAATAACTTTAAATGCAGCATTTGACTCCTGTTGAAAGATAAGGATTTCACCACCGTTGAAAGATATCATAATGACATACATCGTACATCTTGGGTGATTTCAATATTGATTCATTGAACTTTAAGGCCTGGTCACACCGCCCGAGCGTTGTTGGAGCGGTCGTGGAGCGGAGAGAAAAAAATCACCACCGCTCGCTACCGTTCACCATTTTCGATTTCGATTGTTTTTTTTTTGTTTCGATTTTTGTTTTCGATTTTTCCCCCCAATTTTGTGAGCGAAATTCAACCCTCTCTCCCTACCGCTCCAAGACCGCTCCAACAACGCTCGGGCGGTGTGACCAGGCCTATAGCATTGATAATAATGTAACAGAATTTGTTAATACTCTATTCAGTAGTTATTGTGTGCCTCTTATAACGTGGTAAGCCCGTCATGAGGACCACATGTTATAATATTTCCCTGGGGTGATACGTGTATGCGATTAGATTTTCAACGACTTTGTTATGAACAGCCAAATCTGTGAATTCCTCACAATCAAAGTTCCAAATACCGTTATAAATACTAAAATCTACTGTATTTCGAGCTCCCTTGTAGGAACAAAAGCAAATTCAATTCCAAACTCGAATGACTTCACCACCGGCTACGACCTGCGCACATCGAATTGGACTTTACTCCATGCACCTCAAAAAGACTTGTAGCGCAGACGAATAATGTTAGTGTTCATTGTATTATTGCCGAACTTAAAATCAGATAAACTTGACTTCTATAGGAATATTCATAATGACAAAAAAAAACGCCTCGTAGTCGGATTGTGTCGTGTGCGGCGGTGTATACTGCATCCGCCGATCGAGGGGCACTGGCGAGGTATTAAAGTTCCAGGTTTAAAGCGTTTTGACTACGATGTGAATACAAATACTGTATATAGGCCTAGATCCCTTGGACTGCAGGGTTAGTATGTGTCATCACGGACCTGGAAGCGGGACACATGTCGGGGCAATGGTGTAGCTCTATCGTGTTCAGTGGGGGATAGATCTCTGCCCCATATGTTTTCATTCCAACATCTTTGACAACAGCGGAGGCACCGACCTTTAAGGGGGCTCATGGCGCCCTCCCCCCTTTAATACCCCTAGACCCGCCACTACATTGCTAATGACTATCAACGTGCTCGTGAGATCTTGACTACGAAAACATGTATCATTAATACAGGACCAAACAAATGGTGGCATACAGGCGCGCCGGAACACTTTCAGTTTTTTGGGGGGCAAAATCCCGAAGGGGGCACAATATTTTTGACAGCGTGAGATACCGAAACGATCTAGCGGGAGAGGCTGTTGGACCTCCCCCCCCCCCCCACGGTAAGGACTTTGTGTAAAAAATGGAGTATAAAAGTTGTGTTTCTAAGAGCATTCAAAAATAAATTTCTTGAGAATTAAACAGTATTGGAGTTCCTTTTGCTCCTTCTGTTTCCCCCCTCTTCTGACCCAGACTGGTGTTTCTTCATGGTCAGGGTCGCAGTTTCAGCAAATTACGAGCCTTATTGCAAACGAAATTGTTTTCAAACCAATGTAATATAGGCCTTTGACAGTACGCAGCCGGGGGCCGCCGATTGAAAGGGCAAAATTAACCAAAATTGTGCACGAAATCCTTCAATTTTATTCTAGAAAATGCAAAAGCTCCCCCATCACAAGCCCCCTCGCTCTTAAGTTTCTTCGAAAATTTAGGTCTTGCAGCCCCACCCACTGCCGGATTGTTTTTTTTTCAAACGTCCATGAATAACAAAAGCTGGGATGAACCAGAGCTAGCTGCCATCTCGATCTGATTAATAACAGGTAATGGGAAGAAGTTTTGAAATCTAAAATACGTACATATAAGTGCTATATCATATGATCTGAAATAGCATCAGACAAAACGCTTTTCAATCATGCCAATGAAAAGAAATGGAGGAAAATACGGGGCTGTGAAAATATTTTAAGATTGTTTCTATAGGTGAGCAGTACTGTAACGCTTATTTTTTCTTTTACATTCTTTATTTACATTTTTATTCATATCTCGGATAATATGAGTCCGGTTAAGAAGACACTTTCACAGATGATTTTATTTTTGTCATGTCTAAACATCTCTAAGTTGCTTTCGAATGGGATTCACCATTTTCAAAATATGAATTATAATCCTCTACACATGATTATTCTGTGTATAATTTTCTGATAACAAGTCTATATTCAGTTGACATGACCTTGGTATTTTCTTTAGGGTACTGTCTTGTTATCACTGTATCAACTCAATTTATATTTAGTTGAAAATGAAATAATTGAAACAAGTTTCTCGAGATGTTATGGTTTCTGGGTTTGACAGCTATGACATAGATCTCGGGGGGGGGGGGGGGGGTGGGGCACTTCCATTCACGAGTGGATACCTTGCGCGACCATGGGGTATACCAAGTATTGGAAACAAAACGATACTCTTAGTAAATATTCCCTGAAATCAACCCCTAAACAGGTCAGGAATGTTTTATTGTTACGGGTCCTTCGGTCGTCTGCTTTACCTTATTTGGTTTAGTACGACCCCCACCTTCTAAACCTTGCGCAAATCGGACTCTAAACACGAAGTGTTGGGGCAAAAAGGACATCCTTTATAAAACATTTTAATTTTATTTTATCATTCCCACAAATTCGACCCAAAACACGTAATTTTCCTAGCGAAATAGATACCCTTTTTTCATTATTTTTGTGTTTTTGACACCCTTATCACGTTACGTACGTAACGTGCCATATCGTGAAAAAGACATCCTTTTTACGTGTTTTTTTTGTGGTCGCGCATGGTATCCACTCGTCAATGTAAGTGCCCCCCCCCGGGACATAGATTCCATTATGTTGCTCGAGTAACTAGTGTTCACGCGCGTTAGTGATATCGGGTCCGGTCTGAGCGTTTCTGGGCGACCGCGCGTTTGTTAGACGACACAGCCAGCATCATAGAGTTATAAACCTAATCATTGGTGGACCACTATCAATTTGCCATTCGCTTTTAGTCTGAAATGTATTCATTAAAAGGTTGAACGTTATCACACTGTAATAAGATGGAAAAGGGGCTTATCAAAGGTATGTTTCACAGAGGAACACTGTTCGTCAAAAGACGCGAGGCTTACTATGATAATGTATTTGCCCCGTCAGGGGCAAATTTTTTTCATTTTTGACAATGGAAATGACAATTATCAGGCAGAAAAGTGCCTTCGTTTACTTTTGTCCTTAAATAATTTATCATTTTTCTACTTTCAGGGGGGCACATTGGGTAGGGGGGGCAAAATCTCGTTTTGCCCCCCCCAAAAAAAATTTATTTGGGGGGGGGGGGGCAAGTGCCCCCCCCCCTGCCCCCCCCCCCCCGCTTTCGGCGCCCTTGGTGGCATATACGTACAAACTCTTCATCTGATATTATGCCTGACTCTGCTTGATCTGTCTATGGAAGAAAATAAGATGTAAATGATATTCATGAATGTCTTTTGCCTTGACCATCTTGCACAAGAGGCTTTTAACTTTCAGAATTGTAACGGCTGCGTATTTGTGATATAATGTACATAACACGGCACATCCCTTCATTCATTTGTCATGATCTTATTGTATTAAAACAATAATGGAAGGATAACAGAATTGAATTGGATACTCTATCGGATTCTATCGATGGTGCAATATTAAATGGGAATGTTATGAAAGCTTTTTCGCAGTAAATGCACAAACTCTGTTAACACATTAATGTTATTATGATCTCATCTATCTGATGAATGTTACCCTGAAATACTATGTAGAATGATCCAAGCAGATTTCCGTCGCCAGTATTATATGCGTGATTCTACTCGCTGTAAGAAAACAAAAATGAATAAAATCTAAATTTTCACGAATTATGTTCTTCTCGCGGTAACACGTTTTATGATTGATAATTGAATAGATTTAATAAATGAATGTTTGTAAGTGAATGTTTTCTCGAACAAAGCAATTTTGTTTTTCAACAAGTTTTCCTCCAAATTAATGTTCCTAGTCATGCTAGTGTTCCTCTGTCTGTTCCGCTGTATGAGTAAATCACCCTTTTTATTTAATCTTTATTGTACTTTGAAATAAGCTGTTTATTATTTGCTTTATATACTGATATAAAAATCCAGACAACAATCAATGGTTCACGGCATATGGAAAATAAAATCAGATGAGGAAGGAAACTATTCATAAGAAGAACCACTCGACCAGTCATTTTTAATCAATCAATGGATGACTTCGAGGTAACATATGTTGTTTACGTATTAATACTTACTAGAACTAATGGAAATACCTTTCCGCATGTCGGCCTACAAACTAATTTGTTGGATCTTTAAAATAATACAATAGACTTAAAACAAAACATTGGAAAGTACACTGTAAAAACTGTGGTGTTAAAACTGACACCAATCGGTATTAATAGAGGACCACACCCTGAGGTGTTAAAATTACACCCTAAAGATTGAACACAACACCAAAGAGTGTAAATGTAACAACCAAAGGTGTTGTAATAACACCTATAGGTTTAAAACTAACACCACCGATTAACTAAGCACCGGTGTAAAATAACTGATGTGGTCCTCTATGTACACCGGTTAACACCACAGTTTTTGCTGTGTACACAGTGTCCCACATTGTATGCACACATACTGTTAAATTTGAGCATTTCAACAGTGCATGTGAATCAAAATAATGTTCATACAGTCGACCATGTGAACACGCTATCAACAATCACACTGTCGAGGTGCCCACAAGGTTATATTCACACTTTTCAATTTCAGCATATTTTAAGAGTGTGAATCAGATATTTTGACATGGTCCAATATGTGTACACACTGGGTGATTTTAAGTTAAGTGTTGACCTTTTGGTGTTGGTGTTGCCATTTTTACACGATTATAACACCAAACATAAAATGAGGATGGTCCCGAAAAGTCACTCACTTGTTGAGATGTCAATAATGTGCTCTCGATCAGTTTTACAAAATCTGAATAAGTTTTGGAGCTAAGGGAAGCAATCGAAATTAGAACACCAACATCAAGGCTAACACCGAACTTGAAATCACCCACTGTGCTCACCGCACGTTTGACAACGTTATGAGCATGGTCGTCATGTACAGAGTAGACACTGAAACCTCATTCATTTTGGATGTCGCTCAGCCATGGACTTAACTATGAACGTTGGACATCAATATCAATATATAGCTCATTGCCAATGGAATGATATTCGAGATTGACAAAAAATGTTGGTATTAAAATGGTGTAAAAAACTATGACATCTTCTTCATGAAAACGGCATTATTCTTGTTATATTTTTTGAAGAAAAAAATACAGATAAATTAGTAGTCGTTTTATTACTGATGTACAATATTTTGTTTAAGAAGATAAAGTTACTTTGAGTAAACAAATATTCATTTGAATATTTTGTATGTAAAATAATATGTTTTGCCAAATGCAAATAAATTGCATTGATACAAAATGCTTCAAATCTGTTGAACTTTCATTTATCTGTTTTGCATTATATTTGTTGTATTTGTTTGTATTTATATTTGTTAAACATGTTAAAACTAAGAAATTTGTCTTCTTTGGTAGTAGATTGAGAAGCATTCTTTCACTGTAGATTTATTATTTTGACTACGCCAACTTTATTATTTTGCTGTGTTATTGTAGGCCTATATAATATTACATAAGTATAGTATGTGGTGTGTTATTTTATTATTGTAGAAAATAATTAAGAAATTAAACGATTTGAACACGAAATACCACCAACAGCAGAACCAATTCGCGTGTTGTGTGTTTGTCAGGATGAAACAGAATCCTACCCTGTTAATTATCAAGTATACCAGCAAACCAATAATCACCTTCTAAAGTTACTGACATCGCTTATATACCTTGCGAGCACTGTGTGTTCTTTGGCTACTCCGTTTGAAATTTGAGGAGACCATGGAGCATTCCCCCACAGAAGAAGGTCAAAAGAAGGTCTAATTCATGTCCCTTTTTTGTGCATGGAGTGCAGCCACTCCTTCAAATTTCCTCAGCTTTCAACGTGCACATGTACAGCAAACTTGGATCGAACGATCGCAGTCTATGATTTTGTTCCATGGCGTGATTTGGTTGGATGCGTTCTGACGCAAATAAAAAAAAAAGCAATGGCATAACGTATTGTAAACTTAACCCGTAGGCCAACTTATTGCTTTTTAGTTTGCTTCCACCACCAATCCGCTGCATCCTAAACAGCCAAATCAAAGGTTTTCAGCTTAAGAGTTGAAATTTCTTCAAGATATTGTCACGAAAGGGTAAGTAACTTTCCTTTTTTTTTAAATTTCATTATAAGTAATTTACCTATCGATCCTTTGAGATTATCTGCAGAGTAACTCTTGTATTTTTGTGTTATTATTATGTGTATTCTCATCTTGATTTACACCAGACTTTAGTTAATTATTTTGTTTCGACAATTCAACAGCGTGAATGATCTTGAAAAGGGAATAGTTTCTTTTTGAATTAGTTGGTTTGAATAAAAGCATAACCAACCATAACAAGATATTAGACATTACTACTTTTAACTATTAAATTAACTGTCAGTCCCAGCCTCTTATCTAAATACACATTCGTTTATATCGTACATATATATATATATATATATATGTATATATATATATATATATATATATATATAAATATACATATATATACATAAACACATACATTTGCATATGTAAATACATAATTAATATCACATCAATATTCCTATTATATGCAAAACATGCTGGCGGGGCCCGTAATTCTGTTGAATTCAATCAAGTTCAATATTTTTTTCTAATGTGAAATTAATGGATTGTCTGTTTTATTTTGATTATGTATTGTTACACCGTTGTATTTCGTGAATTTTGATGAACGGAAATGAATAATTCGAAATCTGAAAAATAAGACATTTACCATGCTTACCATGCATTAATTAATGGAACGGGAGGATTGCCGTTTATAATTATGAATAGTTCACAGTCTCAACTTTTCTCATGTCATAAAATCCAGAAAGGATGCATAACCGATAGAAAAGACGTTTGTAATTGTATGGAAATATGTCTGGCAGGAATTAACCTCAACGCATGAAATCTACTTCACTCTATTATTAAATCAATAAGGATTAGGGTTAGTAACACAAATTTCGCAAATTGCTCTCAAACTAATCCTAATTGAAATTGATCCGAATACTTTACTACCACCACCACCACTATACTACTACTACTACTACTACTACTGCTACTACCATCACCACCACTACTACTACTACTACTAATTTTTTATATAGCACTCTCCGATAATAATTATCATGCTTAATTCAGAAACCTGATAAGAACTTTTTTTCTCACAGATGCATTTCCACGCAGTTACCATGAAGTTTGTATGAAAATGCTTTCGTGCATGATATTGTTGAGTTAAACCTTATATCACATGCTCAAAAAGGCTCTCCTTAAAAAGGCATTCAAGTATAATTCACTTTGAAAGTTATCCATGCATATATAATAGTCGGTATAGTGCAGTTTGAAAAATATGTAAACCACACACGGAATAGATTAAAGACACGAATGCACTATGAATGGAGTAAAGAAAACCCAAATTTACACATTGAATGGACACACTATTTGATAGTTGAGATGTTTAATCATTTTCTGTTCATTAAGTTCAAAATTAATATTGTAGATTTCTACTTTTTACAGTTTGAAATGCTAATTATGACCGTGTATTAGTGTTGTGCTTCCATACGGAAATATACTAGAAATATTGAACATGCACAAATCTAATGTAATGTGCTCAACGTAAATTACTGCAAATGTAGAATATGCATGATATGATAATGGCAAAGGTATATGTATACTGTATATGAAATAGAATGAGATTTATGTTTCGTTTAATCATAGTTATAGCGTGCACATTCCCGGTAGTGATTAGAGTTATACAAATCGAATGCATTTAATTGGTAATATTATAGCAATGGTAGACAAGTTATTCATTTGATTGCGATATTCATGATAATGGCTGCGAACATCTGTTGTATATCAGTTTCTACAGAAATGCACCTAAAACATGTAAAAGATGGGTTCGATATCTAAACTTGTCTAAAATGAACTTAGCCTTATTTTTTTACCTTTGGGCAATTCTATTAATTATGTAAGTCCGCCTCCGTATGTGGGACCTTCAAGAAAATTTCTGTCTACAATATCTGGATCTTTTGACAGTCTGTAATGCTCTAAAATGACCATGACTTGGTCAGAAATGAAGTGAAATCGAACTTGAGAGAAAATGGGGGTCGGATGTTCCAAAATGTCGTTTATTTTACGGACGTGCCCCTTTTGACAATCACATGTTCATCGGGCCTAAATGAATTGCAATGATTGGACATTCACCTGCAATTGCGAGCGATATCCAGGTGTTTGTATTTATATCTTGTTAATTCAACTCTCGGTACCCTTGTTTTCCTGTCCCATGAATCTTATTGTAGGGCTAAGAATTTGCACCTGGGGCCCGTTGCATAAAACTTTTTACCTGAGAAAACTCAGGTTGTTTTTACCAGAGTTTTTGCCCTGTGTTAAAGTCAATGGCAGAAATCAGACTAACCTTAGTTTCCAGTTTTTACCAGAGTTTTCTCAGGTAAAAAGTTTTATGCAATGGGCCCCAGGGGCCCATTGCATAAAACTATGGTATACATAAAAAATCACCTGCCGATGATGACATGGGAGTAGGATTTTTTTAAAGGATGTTTTATTATATTCTCTCAAATCAAAATACACAATCACATTCTATAAGCAATTTGTACAAACTATTTGAAACATAATTACAAATTATACAATAAATCCATTACAAATATAATTATATAAATTATACATCAAGCTTCATAAATACTAGATATTAATACTAATGCGTTTAAGCAATTACAAAATGAAATATTAACTATTAACAAAATATACGGCATGATAAGAGAGAAAAAAAATATTTAAAAAAATCTGTTGGATCGACCCCAACCTGCCGCACTCAAGTGAATTACCCCTAAACGCGCGTCACAGAATTACTCTCGACCTTTCACTCTAAAAATAATGAAATGCTAACTCAACATTTTAAAAGGTTGGAGGGATGACGGGTCGTGTGGTCCAGTGGTTTGAGCATTGGACTCATAATCGCAAGGTTGTGAGTTCGAATCCCAACTCTGCCATTGTCTCCACTTTGATAAAAAGGCCCAAGAGTGATACCTGTCGTCTATTATGTCAGCCACTATGGCTGATTTACCTAGACGTAAAATGTTTCCAAGGTAATTGGTTATATACCAGCTTGGCGTTTACCAGCAAAAAATGCTGTCATGCCGAGTTCCTACGGGAGTTACCACAACAGAAACAGAAACCTTTTCTAAATGTTGCGTTGTTTGTTGTTTTTGAAATAAAAATGCACCGCCCTCGCAACCAATGTAATTTGCTCAATTGCGCTCAAATCGGGCGTTGTGCGTGCGCCTGTAATCCAAGCTGGGTAGAGTCCGAGGTTCGAATCCTGTTAACGCCTTTCTTATGGCGACGTTCTAGATCCTTAACACTTTGACCTTTTGAAGTAATTAAAATCATTTTTACAATTATAGCTGGTACCTCTAAATCGTTACATATATCCAGCTGATGCAGTAGAAAGAGAAGCACTATTCGACTATTTTTGCATCAGACATTACCGGCCTATACTACTAGGAATTCACTAGATTACTCTAACTCGAACAAAAGGCGAAAACATTGAAATATGGATGATGCTTGAAATATTGTTTATAATAATCTGATGAAAGATTTCTCAAACATGACAAAGAAAAATGTAAAATATGTATGTGTGATACGCGTGTATCAGACCTTTCCTACCTTCTTTTGGAAGATAAAAACAAATCGTATCCGTCATTTTCAATAAGAAACCAAGTTATGGAATTTATGGCATTTATCTATGAATGCTATATGTATAGATGGGGAGGCTGATCGCATATTACGTCACGTATTCTTTGACGAACTTTCATCAAGCCTTTATCCATATTTTCTCATTTTGTCATGTTCATTCCAATCAACGTATTGCCGAATGTGCTTCTCTTTCTACTGCATCAGCTGGATATATGTAACGATTTAGAGGTACCAGCTATAATTGTAAAAATGATTTTAATTACTTCAAAAGGTCAAAGTATTTCATATCCATGAGTGTAACACCACGTTCGTCTTGAATAATCGTCATCTACACGTGCGCCTGTTATCTTGCCATAAAAACATTGACATCACACCTGTCACTCACAGACCAAAATATGTAACCAGCTACCCCCAAAAGAAACAATAATTCGACTGAGAATGTTTTCTGTAAAAACCGAAATAACTATTGGCTGTTCAAAAAGCACAGAAAACGAAGAAAATTATCTTAAAACAAATCAGTCAAATTGACTAGACCAGTAGTCAGCGTGGAGCAACTGATATTGCAATCACTGATATGCACATTTCTGACATATATTCTAGTCAGAAATAACTCTTTTTAGTACAACATGACTAGAAAATAGTCAAATATGACTAGAATAACCGTTGCACCCACCTGACCCCATTAGCTAGTCATTTTTGACTGATTTGTTTTTAGAGTGATAGCATAGAGCAGTTCGTAGTTAGTTCATGGGCAATTTTGGTCAAATGACCTTTCATTTATTTCATTATGATAGGCAGATTTCAAAACAAGATATTGTGTAAGCATGCTTTACATATAGCAAAATACATCAGGGGCCTGTTGCAGAATGAGTCGCGTTTAAACGCAAGTCAAAATATCAAAGCGCAAGTCACGAATACGGAAGATTCATTGGCTGAAAATAAAGTTGCGTAAGATTTTTTTTTTTTGATTTACGTTTGATCTCTTTCTGCAACGGGCTCCAGGGGCCTGTTGCATAAAACTTTTCTACCTGAGAAAACTGAAAACTGAGGTTAGTCTGATTTCTTTAACACAGGGAAAAATTCCGGTAAAAATAATCTGAGTTTTCTCAGGTAAAAACTTTTATGCAACGTGCCCCAGGTGATTAGAATCACCCATCAATGAACCCTCCATAAATGTTTTTGTTGCATTTCTACTTTGAATGCACTTAGCATGTTGTTATAGCAATGTACTTGGCCAACTGTAAAATACCAGTAGCTAGCGGACTATTATTTTTTTTATGGATGTGATGAAAAAACCAATTCAAAAGAATACATGAATTATCAAGACATCAAAGTTGGCGCTAATCTCATAAAATATTAGAACCAATTTAGAACAAATGACCTTCTTCTGTTCATGCGCAAAATGGAACAACAAACTGGTTTATTCTCCAGAATTTTATGTTTAATAAAGATAAATACAAGATGCAAAAGCTTAATCACATAACTGCCATATCAAAACAAGACTTAAAGAAAGAAATCACGAAAGTACAAACATATTGATAGAGAGCTTTAGGTTTTCGTCGGCCATCTAAGCACTAAACATTTCCCAAAACGCAAGTGATTATTATTCGAAATTACCTAGCATCGTATACATTCATAATTCCGAAGCTTCGTTATTCCGAAGGTTCGTTATTCCGAAAGTGAAATGAGGTTCGTTGTTCCGAAGGTTCGTAAATCCGAAAACGAAATAAGGTTCGTTGTTCCGAAGGTTCGTTTATCCGAAAACGAAATGAGGTTCCTTGTTCATTTCGTTTTCGGACTAACGAACCTTCGGAAATACGAACCTCATTTCCTTTTCGGACTAACGAACCTTCGGAATTACGAACCTCATTTCCTTTTCGGACTAACGAACCTTCGGAATTACGACTATCATTCCTTTTCGGATTAACGAACCTTCGGAATTACGCCACAAATGTCCGGATTAACGAACCCTTTTTCGTCTTCGAATTAACGAATATCGAGGTATATAGGCAATTCACGTGTTTCGGACTAACGAACCTTCGGAATTACGATTATCATTCCTTTTCGGATTAACGAACCTTCGGAATTACGCCACAAATGTCCGGATTAACGAACCCTTTTTCGTCTTCGAATTAACGAATATCGAGGTATATAGGCAATTCACGTGTTTCGGAATTACGAAGTGTAACCACCTAGCATGACGTTATAAAAGACTAGAAGTTGGGTTCCGCAAGGCTTGTGGTCTTTTTTTATGTTCTAAAGCTTTTGAAAATGTTATTTATCATCCTTCCATCGGTGTAAAGTTTCAGTTTGTCTTTTTCAGTTTATTCATTTGAATACCGTGTATAGAGAGAAAAAAAAAACATGCTATCATCTATCAAACTGTCTTCAGCATGTCCATAGGCATATACAGTATAAATAGAAAAAACAAACAAGAATATTATTTACAAAGTATACCAATTCTTGGATGATAATAATGATCTTATATAGTTAAATATAATATACATGTATATTTGTTTGCTTCCAAAAAGATCTTTAACACTACTGTAAAGAATCATGGCAATATTTTTTCCACGGTTTTTATGTCAATAATCGAGTAACCCCTATACATTGTTGTGTCTTCATCGAGTTTCGGGGACGTTTAACAAAATCCTGGGAGTGACTTTTTTAAAATTAGAAATAAATACGTTAGAGAAAGCTAGAGGCCGCTTATAATCCATTGATTCAAATTTTTAAAAAAATTAATGGATGAAAACAAATCAACGGTCACATACACTTGTCTAAAATAGAAACATTAGGTGACCGTCTTACAAAATACACATTATTGGACCTGTACCAAAGTTTCATTCATCAAATTGATATCTTTTTTCATAAATATTCTCTTGCTGCAGAAATGTCGGATACTACCTGATACTCTATTAAGGGGCATTTCCTATTGGTAGCATTGCTGGTAACAAGTGACATCAGTTGAGTCAGCCACAATGGATGGAAACGGACAAAACACTTGCGTCAAGTTCTTGAAGACGCTTAGTCGAAAGAAGCAGTTTAGCCCAGATGAAGACACGTATTCGACGCCTTTACGACGTTACCTGAGCACTATCGACCTGACTTTCCTTGGCATTGGTTCCATGTTTGGTGCCGGGTTGTATGTCCTGACTGGAACCGTTGCCAAGGAATATGCCGGTCCTGCCGTGTTTATTTCCTACTTCATCGCCGGTCTGGCTTCCTTGTTCGCTTCGTTGTGCTATGCAGAGTTCTCGTGTCGGATTCCAAGGACCGGTTCTGCGTACCTGTTCACTTATGTCACGATTGGTGAGCTGTGGGCATTCCTTATCGGATGGAACATGATCCTCGAGTACACTGCTTCTGCTGCTTCGGTTGGACGCTCCTTCAGTGGTTACATCGATGAGCTATCGAATGGAGCTTATTCGAACTTCACAATAACCTACGTAATGGGGAATAAAACATGGGACGTACCATTTATAGCCCCATATCCTGATATCCTGGGAGCGGCATATTGTCTATTTGTCATGATCTTTGTTCTCCTTGGGGTAGGAACATCATCGACCTTGAACAATATCTTCTTAGTGGTTAATGTTATTGTCGTAGGAATCATTGTCGGGTTGGGTGCAAAGTATGTGAATATAGAGAACTGGGAAGGACCAGGTGGATTCACTCCATATGGTTTTAAGGGGGTTATAACAGGAGCAGCGACGTGTTTCTATTCATACGTTGGTTTCGACGTCATTGCAATATCTAGTGAGGAGACTCTTAACCCTAGAAAAAGTATACCCATCGCAATGGTTTCATCTATTGTTATCATAACAATCTTATACATGATTCCATCAGCAATACTGACATTGATTATACCATATTGGAAACTTAATGCCGCCTCCGCCTTTTCGCAGGCCTTCCAATACAATGGTGTCCTATGGGCCGAGTGGGTGGTTGGGGTTGGAGCCATATGTTCTACCTTTACTTGTATCTTAACGTCCCTCTTTTGTCTGCCTCGATCCCTGTACGCGATGGCATCAGATGGACTGATATTTGAATTCCTTGCCACAGTCAACAGCAGGACCCAGGTACCTGTCACCGCCGGGATCATATTCGGATTCTTCGTTGCCCTCCTAGATATATTTTTCACCTTAGTAGACCTTGTCGCGTTTCTATCGATCGGTGTTCTCTGTGCCTATGCCATTGTTGCAGCTTCAATAGTGGTGTTACGCTACAGACCTGGTGGCTACAACATCAACGTCAGCATCCACGATTCCTTTTTAAGAGATCAGTACGACGCAAAAGGTGACAATCACAATCTGATGCCCTTGGAATATCCTCTGCGCTCGGCATCATCGGCAGATCCCATCGTGACCCACACGGATAATGCCTATGATCTCCATCTTGCTGGGACTCTAATAGAAAAATACAGAGGATGGCCCATCATATGGCGGCTCTATGGCTACACACCGGGAAAGGTCGTCTTAGTGGCCCTTCTTGTAGGAGTCCTATTTGGAGTCGGAGCCATCGCCATTGTTCTCCATGGATACGAGTATTTAGCTGCTTGTGACTGGTGGGCCATCCTCCTTTTGATTTCGACGTCCATTGTGAGTTTGACCTGTTTTAGTTTGATACCTCTGCATTACCAGAACGACCCGGGTCAGCAGTTCAGTGTAAGTTTATACTATGTTCCCATTCTTAATGGACAAGTCCGCCCCCCAAAAAAGTTGATGTGTATCCAAAGATTAAACTCCGACAAGCATAAGACTGACGATATCATCAAATTGGATGTAAAATAAGATAGTTATTACATCTTTAAATTTCACTTACTCTCACATATTAAATTATGCACATTCTGTCGATATTCAAATGAAGATACTTATGCCATCCACTCACTATATTCCACGAAGTATGAAATATTCAAATTTTCTCCTCATCTGTCCTGTGTATTGGCGGTTTGAAGACATTGGATGAGAGCTGAATATTGAGATAATGATCCTAGCAGTTACCAAAATGTGCCGTTTATGTCCTACATATTTTGGTATATCTACTAAAATTTGTCGTAACACAGCAACTACACATTATATTGGTAAAATTGCACCCAACACAGTATGTACCAAATTGTGCAACTTACCTTGATATTCGGTAACAGAGCCTCTCGTTTCCATGACTCACTAGGTTGTGTGTATAATTTACCTCACATTCAATTATGATGCAATTTTCAGCTTTATATATTTGATTTTGCCCTATTGATTTTAATCAACATTTTCTTGGGTGGATTAGACCTTTAATGATAAAATGCTGGTATTATGCTTTACCCGATGAAGTGAGATAATGAATACTGACCAGGTAAAAAATTATTTGGCTCGCCATTGTCTAGCTATTCAGCGAAAGTATTTACGTTTTCCACGCTCAGAAACGTCTGAATTATTAAATAATTCCAATCCGCAATCCCTTGTTTATCACAGAACCCGTTGTAATTATATTAACAAAGGAATAAGCAATAATTAACCCCCCTCGAAGGTTACTGATTACTAACAGTATTTGAATCAAGGCCTTTGTTGCCTATTATTTAGAAAAAAATCACTCTAAATGCAAAAGAGCTAATCTGGTCCCCTATCATACTCCTCTCAGATTGAGACTAGGGACCAATCATTTTGGACTGAGATTATCAAATTTTCAGAGTGAATTTACTTCCTTTTGGAGTGAAAATGTCTTTAAAAAACACTGTTCACTCCAGAAGGGCTAAAATTCACTCTCAAAAGATGTAAATCCCACTCAAAACTGATTGGTACCTCGTCTTACAAAAATGAGAGGAGTGTGGGGAGGGACCAGACTACCTCATTGCATTTAGAGTGACATGGAAAGGTAAGGTAAGATTGCACAAATAACTCTTACCATGCTTACGATTGAGCTATGTTTATTCTTTTATCCTATATCTTGCAGGTTCCCTTTGTCCCCTTGGTACCTATTCTGAGCGTTCTTCTTAATTGTGGATTGATGCTTATGCTTACTCTTATCACATGGATCCGGTTCTTTGTATGGATTGCCATAGGTAAGTTGTACACACTTAAAACAAATCAGTCAAATTGACTAGACCAGTATTCAGCTGGGAGCAACTGATATGGCAATCACTGATATTCACATTTCTGACATATATTCTAGTCAGAAATAACTCCTTTTTAGTACAATATGACTAGAAAATAGTCAAATATGACTAGAATAACAGTTGCACCCAGCTGACCCTATTAACTAGTCATGTTTGACTGATTTGTTTAGAGTGTATAATCATGCACTAGACATTCAAAACCTTCCTCTCCTCCTGCCACAATCAAGTCCAGGGGGGCGTTTCATCAATATCTTCTTCCGACAAGTTGTCGGATCTGACAACTTTCCTGGATTCTGATTGGTTGAGAAGCACTGTTACTATAGTAACTGTCGGATAAAACAGGACTTGTCGGATAAACCGCCCGACAACTCCTCTCATGAAACGCTCCCCAGATGAAGACCCATTAAAAGGTCGAAAGTTTGGTTATCAAACCGACAGTTTACAAAACTTCAGCCTTTTTGTTCGTCAAAAAAAAAAACGTGAATAGATTTAGATCCGTTGATTCGTTAACTGGTTAACGGATCTCAATTTATTCATCTTGTTATTGTTTGTTCTCATTAAAAGTGGATAAGATAATTAAAAAGCACCCGCTCCGAAGATTGGTGACTCCAGGATTTTAAAAAGTGGTTGGTGGGGGGGGGGGGCAAATGCGAACCTTAAAATGTTTTGCTTGTTTCACAAAATCGAGCGTTAAGCATGCTAAGCACGAGCTAAAACAAATTAATGCAGGTCCTACAAAATTCGATAAGGGACATGTCAAGATCTGTTAGCAGTGACTTGTAAAGATGAGGTCTCAAAAAAAATAATGCTAGCGCGAAGCTCGAGCTGAAAATGTTTAATATCCTGAGAGGATAACTGGACGTTTTAATTAAGCACTTTTAGACATAAATGGAATGGATATATCACTTAACAATTTATTGATGGGAGAGCAAGCTGAAAATTGTCACATTTAGCACTAACAGGATGCGTATCTCGCTAAGACATATCATTAAAACTAAAATCATGAAAAGTACAAGAAGAATAATTTGTGTATCTGGACTTGAAATTCGATTTTTTAACCCCATATTTTCATATTCAACAGGTCGTTTATCTCAATCAACAGCTACTGCAATCGCGAACAAGCATTTATTTATTTATTTATTTATTCTCGAATATTTATACAGAGTGGCCTGATCAGCATTAAAATACATACAATGCACGAAAAACATAGTAACAGGACATTATGAGATACAGAAAAAGGGAATAAATACAAGGTAAAAATACGAAAATGTGATACGAGTTACCGATGGCAAGATACATGATAAAAATATGCAAAATATTAACATTAAAAGCTGGTCTACCTCAGGGCTCTGTGATTATATATAAGCATTTAAAAAGATGAAAGATCGTTAAAACACAAGGCAATGTATTATACAGTACTAATAAATTTACTTTTGGAATTAAAAAAACAAAAAAAAAAACAAGCAGAAGACATATTGCATCATTTGATAATTTTATCACTTATATACATCAAGATAAAAAGATTAAAAAAAACAAATAAAACACAACACGTTTTAATGTCTAGATAATAAGTGGTAATAACAGAAAGACAAGAAATGAGCAGCAATCGATACCAAATGTACTATAGGAACGGCACGGACAATAGAATAGTGTATGATAAGTGTATTGTATAATGATTAAAATGAACGATATGATTTGTCTATATGTGTTTAAGTTGGAATTTAAAGGAATGAACAGATCTTGAAAATCTTATATGTTCAGGCAGTTTGTTCCAAGTTTAAGTATATGATCTTATAGTTTAAGATCAGTTTGTTATTTCTTATCCATGAATAGGTCTCGTATAGTGCCTGGGTTAGATTGGTTTCGACCTCTGTTTTAGTCTTACCAGATACTGAAATAGTAGTGTCATCTGCGTACATATACACTGAGGCACTAGTAACATGATTCGGTAAGTCATTGATAAATAGTGAGAACAGAACCGGGGCAAGAATTGAGCCCTGAGGGACACCTACATTAATTTTTTTTGTAGAAGACTTTTCATTACCAATAGAAACGAATTGTCTGCGATTTACTAAGTACGACTCAAACCATTTTAAACACGATCGAGAGCAGCCACATGATTTAAGTTTATTGAGGAGAAGCGAATGGTCTACGGTGTCGAAAGCACGACGTAAGTCAATGAATGCAACACCGTTCAGTCTCCCATTATCTACCTGCTTCGACCAATCATCAACCATACAAAGTAGTGCTGTCTCGCATGAATGATTAGGCCTGAAGCCAAACTGATTTGGAGACAGTATTTCTTGTTGAAGAAGATGTTTAAGAAGGCTTGAACTTACAGCTCTTTCAATGATCTTGGAGAGCACAGGTAAAATAGCTATCGGTCTATAATTCTGAACAAATGCTTTATCACCTGATTTGGGAATTGGTTGAATTCTAGCAGTTTTCCATTCGGTTGGAAACAGTCCTTCATTTAATGATAGGTTCAAGATATAAACAAGCGTAGACAGAACGATAGGGACTGTAATTAAAAGTTTTAACAGTTTTACAGACAAGTTATCATGTCCAGTAGCTTTCTTGCACGACAGATTATTGATAGTTTTTACCACAAAGTCGTGAGTAATCAATGGTGCATTGTATTCTACGTTTTCAGTGCGAACATCATATTGAGATGTCAAGGAAAATGGAGAGATTTCATTTGCACTATTAATTTCACCCACAAGTTCTCCGATCGAGTTGGTAAAATAATCATTAAAGCAATCTGCCACCTCCTTAGGCTGTTAAGCATCAGACTTAACAGCTAAATGAATATGAAGAATAATCCCCAGACAAATACCACAAACAAACAACCAGGCTCGGATCATGGGGGTGACAGAAGACGCGGGCACTCTTCATACAATTTGCAATCGCGCACCTTGTATAATGAGCAATATGATTTTTTTTTCGGGAGACGAAATGTGTAATGGTTTTTTTTTTCTCAATTTTTTTTGAAAAAAAAATCGCATCCCGTAAAAGTCCGACCCTAGATTCCTGAGTAATTCAATAATTGTCTTTCCATGAGTGTGTTTGATTCATATGTATTTGTGTGTTTAGTGTTTACACATATTCGTCTTCAATGTTATTTGGATAATGCGTCCTGTTCCAATAAAGTTCAGAATAGTTGTATCATTATTGCTATGCACTTGCACGCCTGCATGATCAGAATGAAAAGAGCTAAAATCTTACCTATTTGACATTCAATTTCATGCACTAATGTCTGTTTTCAATAGTGGCTTTCATGTCAAACAGTTAGATTTGAAAATTCCCCTTTTTAAAATCACGACTCAAACATCTGTCGAGCTCAGAATATTTGCTGAGTACTCTGTCTATCCATTTCTTTTCTGATTATACAAGACACACAATAGAATTTGGAAGTCGAATACTGCTTTCACATTAAGTACGGTCGCCATCTTTAACACCGCCGTCAAAATTTGGTCAGGCCCTAAGCGATCGGTCGCTGTATAATATGCGCATCATGATCTGCGCATATTTTACGCTATGCGCATTGACGTCACAAAGGATGAATACAGCATGACATTGCATTTCGATCGATCGCTGAGTATGCTGTGCTTTCACATCAAGCTTGCATCCGTCACAATCTGGGGAGTGTTTCAGGGGTTTCATCAACATTTTTGTCCGACAAGTTGTCAGATCTGAAATCTTTCCTTGAATCTGATTGGCTGAGAAACACCATTACTCTGGTAAATGTCGGATAAAACATCTGACAAGTCCTTTCATGAAGCGCTCTCCAGGCCATACTCAAAACGATCGGTAGCATTTCATCGTACTTAGTGACCAATACGATCGGTCGTTGAGTACGATGAAATTTTAACACCATGATTTTATCGGTCGCTGGGTACGGTCACTGCGATCGTACCAGCGATCTCACCTTGATGTGAAACTATTGTGTACCAAATTTACACTGTCCCACCTTAGGTGAATACTAATGTTTTCACATTGAATGTGCTAAAAACATATTTCGTCAAAAGCAAAACGTTCGCCAATGCAGAATATATTACAATTTGTTAAAAGTCGACCCGTCTTTCCTCAAATAAGAGGATGGAAATATCTCTAATGTTCAGCTGCTGCGTTTAATATCCGAGTTCTCTTTTAACCATGGAATTGTCTTTTGTCAGAAGCATTCAAACCATGATCAATCACATGCCCCTTGATCTCTGAAAGATGGTAGCTTGTTCGCTTTTGCCAAATTTGTTTTCCTGCTTGTCCTTTGCGATTGTTTGAAGGTCCTCGGGAGGTTTCCATTAAAAAAATATCGAGAGAGAGAAAGTCAGAGAAATTGGAATTCCAATGTTAGAATCCCAATATCAAAATGCTGTATCGTGATGAAGGTTAAATTTTTTTAAAATATTTTTCTTGTCTTTTATATGTCTTCTTCAGGTTTGTTGATATACGCCCTCTATGGATATAAACACAGTAAAGTGGGACAGAAGGCGAGACAAGAGGCCGAGGAAGCACAGAGCGGCTCATCAACTAGTCCAACGCCCTCTTACGGCTCTCTACAGAACGATAGAAACGGTATCTTGACGCCAAGCTGATAGATGCAGTGTCCGTAGAAATGAAATAGAAAATATACTTTATCTGTCGTTTGAATAAACGCATTCGGGCGACCTAAAGTTCATCCTTGCGATAAGTTGGCTTTAGCACAAGCAGAAATCAAATAGAGAAATTAATGGTGAAGAATGATGATCCATTAATGATTAAGAGCTATGTATTTAAAGTTTTTCATTTGTGACGTCATCTGAGCGGCCCCTCCATATCAAGTAGTATGAATTTTATAAATTCCATGGAACATGACGTGAAATAAGTCATTGAAGGGGGTATATCATGACCCGGCCCCTTCCGCGAATATATAACCACTCTATCAATGATTTTTCCCAGAATTTGGGGGAATTCAAATCACACAAAACGATTACGGACTCGGATGTTAACAAGTTATAACCCAGTCATTAGTTGATGGATTTCATCGAAACTTCACCATTATTTTTCTCTATTCCGTTTTTGCCTTTACTAAAATTAAGCCAGGGTCAGCTTGCCCGATCTGTTTGGGGAGCGTTTTATAATACGACTTGTCTATTTTTGTCCAAAAGTTGTCATGTTAGTAAGTCAAACATTTGTCGTTCTGCGTTTGAAAAATCCACCATCATGGAAACCCGCAGTTATTATTGTACCATGATATCATTGGTCAATAGCAATTATTTCAATCTCGGCACACATTATAGTAACCATAATTGTAATTCCCATGGAGGGGCCCCAAGACCTTGAACAGTTACTGTCATAGGTTTTCTTTTTATTCGCAGATAATGAGTCTATTTCATGTTTTAAAAGATGTGTTTTGATTGTAAGACGAGGGCGTTGTATTGGCAATAAAATGTATAGATATTTATGGAAATTGGAACTTGAAATCATTTTCAGAATAATCATAGAAATGATTTAAAAAGAAAAAAAATATAGCCATCATAATTATCCTTTTTGGTGTTATCACCTCTACTCATTCAATTATTAGTCTAGCAGTGTATGATATGCAACAGAAACAAACCCCTCATTTGACCCCCCCCTTCTATAAATATCCTGCTCCTTAAAAAGGTCTGCATGGGGCTTAAACTATTTATAATCACAATTTGTATATACATTAGAATCAACTTTAAAAAGTATTGCTTTTAATAAAAGAAACAAATGATGCAACATATAAAATCCTTTGTCAAGTGTTGATTTGTATCGCAGTGTTTATAGGTGCAAGGCTATACGAACAATCGGTGATTCCCGGAAAGCGCATATTCGTTCGAGATTCTACCCGTGTACGAGATTTGTTGGCTAATTTCTTGTCGAGAGATATTTATATACATATATTCAAATCCCTCTTATGAATATTCATGGGTATTCTAGATAAACAACTGGTCAATTTGCGATCACTGGCGTACCTAGGATTTTCCAAAAGGGGGCAAATTTGTGGAGGATAATTCTTCCGCGAAAAAATTAGACAAGCCAAAAAAAGGGTCTTCAACCAAAAATCAATGATTTCTTACCAGAAAAAATGAAAAGAAAAAAAGAAAGAAAAAGGTCTTCAGGTTCAAAAGAGGGGGCAAACGTCTTTTTTCATTGCATTCTTACATTTCATATTATTAATTTGGCTTCTCAAGGGGGGGGGGCAGGGATACGTCCCCTGCATGAGTTGCGACTCGTCAGGAGGGGGGGGATCTGCCCCCTCCCCCCCATTAGGTACGCTAGTGTTTGCGATCATTTGACAACTTCATTCGGGAAGCACATTGCTGCAAATAGCTTTGTATAGTTTTCTTCCAGCTCCGTATATTTATCGATATACTTTCCCATTTCGCATGTTTAGAGAAATGGATTGTAAGAGTCCCCCTTATTGTTGCCTTTTTTTCTCTCTTTGAACCCCTCTAACAGGGGCCGAGGAACGATTTTCTAAGTGGGGGTGGGGGGGGGGGGGTGCTGACCATGCCAAAAAATCACAATCCTATGGTAATTTTACGTTTTTCTACACGGTATTGAAAAAAAAGCCCCCCGCTTCCGCGACCCCTGTCTAATACTTTTCCTCTTTTTTTTTCATTCAGTGAGGAAAATCTTTTTTATTCTCGGTTTTGTAAATAAGATATTTAACTAAAATAAAAACATGATAACATTTATTAATATTGACTTTTACTTCACTCCTGCTTCCCGAAAGTAATTTCTTGCCAACTAATTTTGTTTTATTTCAAAATTTAAACTTCTTGCATAAAGATGATCCCAAAGTGATTTTGAAAATTCGCAAGCATAAAATAAATGTTGATCCCTTTCTTCTTCCTTTTCACAGAATGGGCATAAATTGGTCGAAACAAGTCAAAACGGAAAAGGTGGTGGTTCGTGTATATAATATTATGCAAGACTTTATGCTGAAACTCCCTTTATCGACTATTCAGTGTGCAATATCTCAATCTTAGATTTGTACTTTCTACTTCCTTATTGGTGAGATCATAATCCGTTCTTTTTCTGTCGAAAATAGAGGATTTAATTTAATTTCTATACAACAGCTGTTAGTATATTTCTTTCGATTTTAAAAACATAAAAATAGTTGTTTTCTTGCCCAAAGTGAAATCGATTTCAGACTTATACATGTTTTTTTTTTCATTTTATTTCGATATTGTTCTTCCAACTAACCGGTAAACAGGTATATTATGGTTGATATTTTCAATATCATTTGCATCTAAATAATTTGGTTTACCATTATTTTCCAAAATATGATGCAATTTATAAACCTCTTTATCGTATAGCATCTTATCGAATATATAACTCCCTTTATAATAAATACTTTATGATTTGTATAGCGCACGTATCCACCTTGCTAGGTGCTCAAGGCGCTCCTATCATTATAATATACCCCGGCTAAGCTAGTTTACCGATTCTGGTGCGTACAGTTTTTTTAGGAATTACTTCTTGCCAGTACCCATTTACCTCACCTGAGTCGAGTGCAGCAGAGTGTGGATAAATTTCTTGCTGAAGGAAAACACACCACGGCTAGGATTCGAACCCGCAACCCTCTGTTGAAATGCGAGAGTCAAAACCACTGGAGACAACGACGCGCCCATGCTATTATTATTAAAGGACAAGTCCACCCCAACAAAAACTTGATTTGAATAAAAAGAGAAAAGTTCAACAAGATTAACATTGAAAATTTCATCAAAATCGGACGTAAAATAAGAAAGTTATGAGGTTTTAAAGCTTCGCTTCATTTCCCAAAACAGTTGTATGCATATCTCGGTCGGTATGCAAATGAGGGAACTGATGACATCACTCACTCACTATTTCGTTTGTAATTTACAATATGAAATGTGAAATATTTTGATTTTCTCGTCATTGTCACGTGAAATGAAGTTTCATTCCTCCCTAAATATGTGGAATTCCATTATTTTAACATTTTGTGCTTCAGGCAATGGAGGTCCTAATCGTCAAATTCGTAAAAATTGAAATATTGTATAATTCAAACAATAAAAAACAAAAGAAATAGCGAGTGAGTGACATCATCGACTCTCTTATTTGGATGTAACTGGCTCGTTCATATAACTATTTTGTTAAAAGTAAGCGAAACTTTGAAATGTCATAACTTTCTTATTTTACATCCGATATTGATGAAATTTTCAGCATTGTGCTCGTCTGATTTTTCTCGATTGATTCAAATCAACATTATTCTGAGGTGGACTTGACCTTTAAAATCACCACTTTCCGTAACTCTGTACTTCTTATTTACCCACACTTCTAACAAGTCCATGTAAAATTTGGAAGCTGTGACTTTAAAACCTGGTATATAGTCACATGAAAATATCAAATCTACACCCAAATGTTTAGTGGCAAAATTAAAGTACTGTTTCCATTTGATAACTTCATCGTTATTTAAAAGTTAATTTTTAATCCACATTATTCGCTGTGCCTTTACCTGCATAGAGACCATTAACATCTGTAATCCCCTTGATTATAGTTTAAAATCATTGTCTCCTATTAATTTTGTCTTTCTTTCGTTTCCATAAGAAATCAAAAGTTAGTTCATCCAATGATTCATAAATCCATTTTGGAACAGGAGTAAGAGACGCTCGAATGTTTTAATTTTGCATAGGATTTCTTTGTAATTTACATCTTCTTTCTTACGTTCATCTAGAGTGAAAAATACTCTTAAAACTTTAAAAATCTACTATCTCGCCGAAGGCGAAGTCATAATCCAAATGCTTACATGAACCTAATACTTTTGTTTTGTCATTATTGATTTTTAATCCAGAATGTTTTTTAAATTTTGCAAATTAATAAAACCTTTAGTCTATCAACTGATGTTACATTACGAGCAAAAATGTCATATCATCTGCATAAAATGCTTATTTAATTTCTTTATCTTCAAATTCAATTCCTTCTATCAAATTATCTTTTTGTAATTGATGAGCCATTACTTCAATACAGAAGATAAAAAAAGGTAAGGACTAAGAGGATCCCCTTGGACACGAATGACATTAGTACTATGAACATTATGAATGGTAATTGATTCTACCAGCATACTACAACATCCCCGCTCTTCAAATAAAATAAAAGCTCAGGCCTATAGAATTTCACCTCTAGATATTTTCCACCTGGTAATTTATACCATCAGACACTGACTTCTATACAGCTGGCATAAGGAACACTTTCACAGTGTTGAGGCAGCGACAATGTGCAATTATCGGTGCGAGTGGTGTTCTTCATACGCATGTGAATAGGCGATATCACGTTTTCGTAATATGTGGATCCGGATTGCATAGAGCGTAATCGCAAATTCCATTAGCCACTCAGGTGTATGTGAGTGGTCAAGCACTAATCATTCAGGCTCAAGAAGAAATCACGGAGGTAAGTTTTGTGTGTGTGTGTGTGTAAAACCAGAGAGTTGTTAGGGAGGACCGGGATGAAGTTGCTTTCCTTTGATTCCATGCTCGAGACCGCCCGATAAGTTGCACGCTAATATCTGTTCAAGCTGATATAGAAATAATGCATAATAAATTCTTTAAAACTCAAGTACCATGAGCGAACGCATTTATTCAACTGCAAAATGATAAAATAATACTAATAAAAAAAACCCACACACAAAGTACCCTATATTATGTATACCGAAAATTATAAACCATTGATTGAGTGATTGGAACAAGCTCTAATGTTGAATTTTCGTGAGAAAATAGTTTTCCTCTTATCCACTCTCATGACTCTGGATAGAGCACAAATATTGTTTGATTGGCAAAGTGTTAAATATGAGAAGCATGTTCTAACACAAACCACTGCTATGCCAGTACATACAGTATCCGTTTTATGGACAGTCGATGCCCCCCCACGGGTGCCTTCATTGGTGTGTTATTAAGATTAAGGTTGAAAGTTGTTTGTGTTGGGTAATAGCATGCAGCGCTTTGAAACATTTGTATTAAGCGCTATATAAAAAATTGCATATCATTATTATTATTATTGTGTTGTTGAAGGGATGTGTATCGATTGTTTGCTTGAAGTGAAAGCTTTCATAAACTTAAAATGCTCAACAACAATGAAACCAACATTCTCACCTTTTGCAAATTAAACATCTTTAAACTTTTTTAAATAACAGGCTTCAACATTATTCCAAGCATATTTAATCTGTTACCATAAGAATACACCATGTGTGGACTTACACGCATTGGCTCATTCAAACCCGGTCCATCCTCCAAGCAATTGGAAATTCACGATTAGGAACATCGCTAACATGATATCATTAGCATTAAAATGACGCAGCATTGTAAAGAGGAATAGTCATGCTTTCCGACGATTGTTACGGTCTTAAACTGTAAACTCTTGCTTTAGTGTAACTCGCTCCCTAGCTTATTAAAAATGTGTCCAGTGTGTGCGCGCACTGCCTCTGTGTTGTTTGGTACCATTTGTTTGTATACCAACGCAACGGATGCACGCATAGGATTCACTGCATGCACACGACACAATTGCCTTGCCAAGACAAGAGCATTCAAAGCAATCACCGCAATATTTGTTGGCAATATTATTACATACAAATATCGAATGAAGTGCATTAGATTGTACAAATTAACGCCCGCAATTATATAATTACTCCCTAACATTACACAACTGATATAGTACGATTCTTTCAATAATACTCGCGTATTTTATGGAAAATTGATGGTACCGTGAAGGCCTACAGAAGTATGCGCTCGTAAATTAGATTTGCAATAGAACACTTTTCACGAACTTACCCGGCGAGTTACACAATAAGCCCATGTCGCTTTTAAGATCGTAATAGACGATACCATATTTATGTATGATGATGGTACACTAAGAAATCAATTATCCTTCAAACCCGAGTTGCAGAACATTTATTGAGGGGTTTATACGCCTAAATTTCTTTGTGGGTGCCGATGTAACTGTATAAATGTATAAAACACACTTTTCCACATTTTAAAATACTTGTGAATAAAATTGAATATTAAATATTATTTGACACATGGTTTATTTGTTTGTAAACCACTTAACGCAAGTGTCAAGTGTCTGAAAGAACTTATTGAATGATCGCATGAACCTATAACAGCTGCTGTCTGAGTTTTCTAAAACATCTGTCATAACGTAATCAATAATTATTACAGAACTGGGTAGAAATAGTAATTAAGGCGTGGGCCGGTTTCGATTACTATTCATGTATTCAATGATTATATGCTACTGCCGTTTCGTTTGTATTTCTCGTCATTTTCAGTTTATGCTGGGAAACTATAATAGGGAAACGCGATCTACGCAGTAAGTCCTGTTCTTTCAATTATGCCTGTTTCATTTTGCTTTCTAATCTAAACAATAATTACTGTTGAAAGTGATTTGCCATATGTTGTGATTATGTAATCATGAAATGTGCAATTACTCTGAAAAAATTATTCATTTTGCTTTCTAATCTAAACAATAATTACTGTTGAAAGTACTTAATATAATCTTGTACGTTTTAAGTATTCATATCGTTGGTGATTTTAAGTCCATTTGATTTATTTCAAGATACACCCATCAGCGGTGACAGCCCGCTAGATCGAAGGTCCGCGAGACCGAGGGTCCGCGAGACCGAGGGTCCGTGAGAACGTGGGCCCGCGAGACCGAGGGTCCGCGAGGCCGAAGGTCCGCGAGACCGACCTTTTTTCCTTTCATCGGTACCCGGTACCGCGGTCAAGTGGTTTAAGGCGCCTCGTTGCTGCGGCGTTTGTTTTATGTAAACAGGATCATGGTCCTTCAATTGAAAGTAGCTAACAATTGAATAATTTGAGCAATGTTTATCTTTAACCAAAATGTTTTCCCCTTTTCTGGTATACAACTCCAAATTAATTTCGATTCACATAAATGATTTCCTTTTTTCTTTAATTATGCATGAAAACACAGTATATCCAATTAATAGTCCATCGTTGTTATTAACGGAGGGAGAGAAAATGTTGAATTGCGGAAAATCCGACGATTCTTTGAATCGTTCCTTGTCTGTATCCGCTCTTCTTACGTTTTTTGCCTGAAATGGGGAGGGACACAGCCAAAAATTTTCCGTTATCTAAGTCTAAAATTAGTGGGGAAGCTAGGATTTAATTCAAGGGGGCGGTAGTGAGCACGCGAAGCGTGTGAAACACTAACTATGCTAACTGAGCGCGCAAAACGCGTTTCCGGGGGGGGGGGGGGGTCATGCATGGAGGGAGAAGCTGTGACTATTTCTTGAACTATTCCTTGTCTGCTCACGCTCGTATGTTCTCTTATACTTTTTTTCTCGCTCACGTCCCCCCCCCTTTTTTTTTGGGGGGGGGGTGGCGGTTGTGAGCACGCGAAGCGTGTGAAACACTTACTGAGCGCGCAAAACGCGTTTCCGGGGGGGGGGGGGGGGGTCATGCATGGAGGGAGAAGCTGTGACGATCCCTTGAACTATTCCTTGTCTGCTCTCGCTCGTCTTACGTTCTCCTCTACCATGTACTTTTTATTTTCTCGCTCACGTTCCCCCTTTTTCGGGGGGGGGGGGGTGACGTTGTTGTTGTTTTTTGCTACGAAGGTGTAATCAATTAATACACATATTGTTCAATTTTATTCATTCATTCAACTACTACAGTATTCAGTAATAGATTCCTTTTTTCATATCATTTTTTTAGATAACATTTCAGCTTCTGCCGGAGTATTATCATACTGGGAATAGTTTGTAAAAATGATTTTCATAATACTACGAAATCGGACACCCCATCACCTCTCTCACTTCATTGTCTAACGAAATCATACCATGGTCTCTGAAAAAAATCTACACAATGGAGGTGAAACCAAAAATGTTACAACAAGTAGACTGATGAACCCAAATACAGTGTCGCCGCATCCGAAGTGGGCTGTTGCAAATTTCAAGATTTTTTAATAGAAATATCCTTACCATATTTTGCATAGAAACGCACACACTCATTCCACACACTGATATAGACACAGAGCACATTCAAATAAATTGGATATTCTTCTCAATTCTTTCCCTCTGTACTTTTCTCACAGCTCTTTTTACCTTCAGTTTTTCCTATCGTCCCTCTTGAACCCACCCCCCCCCCCTCTCTCCTCCGTTCTCTTTATATAATTGTGTTAACATCTTATTCCTAAATAATTTCGCCTCACTTTTTTTCGTGATTTTGTCTCCGTCTTTTCTATATGTTGTAGGTGAACTCGGTGCTTCTATTAATTGATTTTCCTTCCCTTTTACGGCAATTTTTTATTATCATTCACCTCACCTACCATTATTTTTCTTCATCTGGATTTCAGAGACATAACTGTAACATACAGGACTGTTTATAAAACGTTGTCTGGTTTTGGAAAATTATTCATCCATTTATTTGGAGTGTCGGTTTTAAAAGTTGATTGAATAAACTAAAGTGATGAGTAAAACAAAGGAAACAAAATGAAACATAGCTAAACAAAAATGCCGAATAATGTTAACGATTTAAATAATAATAATAATGATAATGATGATAAAAACAACAACAATAATATAACTGCTAATACTATACTACTACTACGACTACTATACAACTACTACGACTACTATACAACTACTACAAGAACGAATACTACTACTACGACGACTTCTAATTCTACTACTGCTGTAGCTGCTGATATCATGGTGGCAAAAATAGTAACAACAACAATAAAAAATGGGTTTTAGTACAACTCCCCGAGATGACTACACCTCCGGAGGGCGACTCCCCCATGACAACTCCCCAATGAAAACTCCCCGACCATTCTCCCGAGGACAGGCTTCCCGGAGGAAAACTGATTTAAACTGGCAGTTCCATTTGAGTGACAAATTAATGTACGTTCTTTTCTTTAGAACTTTCACCTTCTTCTTCTTATTATTATTCTGTTTAAATGAAAAAAGCTAAGACAGGATTGCCCATAATGAAGGTTCAATGTTCCAGGTGTATGTATTTCCATAATATTTCCAGTTTTCTTGTTAAACATTAAATGCACAAGTAGAATCACCATAAAAATAAATGTAAAATGAGCAGAGTTAATGATAAAGTAGTGTCAGTGAAATAAGGCATCGTAAGTTTATTCTGTAAGTAGCAGAAATACCCCTCCCTGCACCCCCCCCCCGAGAGACGTTTCGTGTGCGCAGTACGTGTTTCGCACGATTCGCGTGCTCACCAACGCCCACTAAACGCCATTGAAGCTATTTAGTTACCGTGAATTATTTGCCCCCCCCCCCCCGATAACAGGCACCTGTTACGCCGCTGTATCGAGGCGTCTTAAACCACTCGACCGTGGCAACCGATTGACCGGGACAAAAGTCGGTCTCGCGGGTCTTCGGTCTCGCGGACCCTCGGCCTCGCGGATCCTCGGCCTCGCGGACCCTCGGCCTCGCGGACCTTCGGTCCAGTGGTCGGACCCCACATCGGTGTATTTTAATTAGGTAAATTTGTTTAACTAATCACTCTAATTTTCCGTTTAATGAAAGGGGATGGGCGAAAATTGACTAGTAATCAGACATTTACTTAATTACATTAAAAAAGAATGACTCCCTAGAAACAAGTTGGATTGTTTCAAAAAAGTGCTGTCCTTTCTTTGTTTAAACTGAAATACTGAACACAACCTGTTAGGAAACAAATCTTCAGCTACAAATATCATGACAGTTACCAAAGACATAATATTTACTGTATACAATGAATATATATATATCTTTAAATACATACTGTGCTTATACAGTATGCTGGCCTGCCGAGAGGGAGAGGGGGCTTTAAAAATGGGTAACATTATCTGTGTAAATGGAGGAGATGTGTAGTAATATTTCGAGCATGCTCTCCCTGCTGTACAGATGAGGGGTGAGGGATGGGGGACATGGACCCTAACATTTTCACAACGAAAAGAAAAGAAAGAGAAAAGCAATTAAGAAAATGATAAAAAGATAATTGTAAGGGTGAATTTAATTATTCTATGAATATCGTCTAAAAATGTGGTAGTTTTGGTTTTAACAAGATTGAAACGTTTGCTCGCTCCCTCGCATCTCTTTTTTTAATTTTTGCCCCACACACTATTTCTGGCCTCCTAAAAATATTTGGCTTTTTAAAGCTTCTTTTCAAATTTCCTGTTTTGAATAATCACGAAACCAACAATGACGGATTTAGTCTTAAAAGAGTTTTAAGATCCCGCGTATCATTCAATTCGAACGCATGGATGGACCTTGTGGCGCTTTACCCCATTCATTGACAGGTCAAGAAGTTCATTTAGCCTAGTTTATATAAAAGACGTGTTTTCTCTTGAGGTGGTGGTGCTTATAACGTATAGAAGCGTGGTCCTTATACGTTATAAACTGATGAAGGAAAATAGGCAGTGAAATACGGCGATTTTGTGCAATATGAATTCGGGAACTTTCGTCAACATCATGGTTTCAACTTTTCCCACCCGTTTTTTGGATGTGACGATATTATACAGGTGAATATGTTGTATTAACCGTACGATTTATTTGATCATGTTTAATCAGAATAATGGTAACATTTCCATATTTTTTTCGAGAATAAAGGCAAAAGCTTCACTCTTCTCTCGGGGGGGGGGGGGGGCACTTACATTGAGGAGTGGCTACCATGCGCGACCACGATGCACGATAGGGCACGTTACGTACGTAACGTGATAAGGGTGTCAAAAACACAAAAATAATAAATATATATTTTCTGATGAATTTATCCCTAAGTATCATTCTACTTGTGACAACTTTTCTATATTACATGTTAATTCCAGAAGTCTTGTTCGTAATTTTGACGACTTACAGCTTCTTCTGAAATCTCTAGATTATAAATTTACCGCTGTCGGGATTTCTGAAACATGGTTTCGTGATAATATTTCAATTGATATGTATAATATTGATGGATATTCCCTTGTTCACACTGATAGAGTTGGTAGAAATGGAGGAGGTGTAGCATTGTATATAAGAGATGGCATTAATTATAACTTGTGCAATATGATATCATTAAGTAAAGATCACTGTGATACTGTTTTTGTTGAAATTAATCAACCAAAAAAGAAATCTCTTGTAGTTGGTTGCATTTACAGAGTACCCAATACTGATATAACTTTATTCTCACTGACATTAACTACTCAAAAAAGACATTTATCTATTAGGTGATTTCAATATTAACTTAATCAATTATAACGTTGACAAAAAGACAAATGAATTCTTAAATACTCTTTTTTCATGTGGCCTTTTTCCATCTATTAACAAACCTACACGTGTGACAAGGCACTCTGCTACGTTAATAGATAACATTTTTACTAACTGTATTGATATGAACAATAAGTGTGGTATAATTTATTCTGATCTTTCGGATCACTTTCCAATTTTTCATGTTACTGACACCATGTCTATTCCAATTCATTTGCATCATTGTAAGTCACGTATTATAACTGAAGAAAAAATATTGACATTTCAGAGAAAGCTTCTATTAATCGACTGGTCACCAATCTATAGTAATTCAGATGTTAATGTCTCATATGACCTATTTATTCATAAACTCACTTCCCTATACTCTGAATGTTTTCCTTTAACCAAAATTAAAATAAAAAAGTACAATAAACCTTGGATTACTCATGGTATCATGAAATCTATCAAGAGAAAACATAGACTTTATTGTTGCTATATAAAAAAAAAGAGACTCTCAAAGTCGAAATAAGTATACTGAGTATAAAAATACATTAACCTGTACTATTCGTCAGTGTAAAAAAATCTTTTATGAAAACCTATTTAGCAAAACAAAAGGCGATATGAAAAAACCTGGTCTGAAATGAATAATATATTAGGTAAAAAGAAAGACTCACCTCCATCTCATATGTATTTTAACCATGAAAAGATTTTTAGTAAAACATCAATCAGTGAAGCTTTTAACAAGTATTTTGTTAATGTTGGTAAAACCACGCAAGAAAAGATTCCTAATCCCGTCTCTCATTTCACTGACTATTTATCAAACCCTGTACCTTCTTCTTTATTCTTTAATCCCACTTCCAATACTGAAATAATTAATGTTCTGTCGTCCATGAAAACTTCTGCTTCACCTGGTCCTGACTCTATTGCTGGTCGTGTTATAAAGAAGTGTATTCATTCCATTGTAAACCCTCTTTGTTATATCTTAAATGAATCTTTATCACAAGGAATAGTGCCAGATAAGCTTAAGACTGCTTTAGTTGTTCCCATCTTTAAAAGGGGTGATCGACATGACATTGTAAACTACCGTCCAATTGCTTTATTACCATTCTTTTCCAAGTTATTAGAAAAGTTAGTATATACCAGGTTGTACAAATTTCTAACAGTTAATCATGTTTTAATACCTCAACAATTTGGATTTAGGAAGAACTTTTCTACTGACCTTGGTGTCCTAAATTTATTTAACAAAATTTCAAAAGAAATTGAATTTGATGTTTAACAATTCTGCATTTATTCAAATCGTATTGGTGTGTAACACGTTTAAGTAGTCTTGAGATATAAAACGGCTTACAACTTCTCCCTCTCTCTCTTCTCTCTAGATTGAAGTTCAATGAAATAACAACCTTGGTTAGAGAAGAACATACATCTCCACTGCACTAGAAGATTCCCCGCCCGTTCGTCTTTCCCCTGAGATGCCATGGATTGCTGCGGGGATATTTGTAGCACCATCAGCCGCAGGAAGCAGCTTGGAAGTGCTGAAGAGGCCTTCGAGACATCCCTTAGGCGTTCGTTAACCACATTTCAGCTGACGATAATGGGCATAGCTGCGATGATTGGTGCCGGTCTTTTCGTTCTCACCGGCGTTGAGGCCAAGGAAGTTACTGGACCTGCCATTGTTGTCTCCTATGCCATTGCCACTGTTGCTTCGATACTGTCCGCTCTGTGCTATGTGGAGTTTGCCTGTAGGATTCCGAAGACAGGATCTGCATACACCTTCACGTACATCGCCATAGGCGAAATTTGGGCATTCCTTATTGGTTGGAACTTGATCCTTGAGTACGCCATATCCGCTGCATCTGTTTCCTCCTCATTCATGGGGTACCTGGACTTTTTGACTGGGTACCGGATAACCAACTTTACAGTTGACACTCTAATGGGTGGTGAGGTCTGGGACGTTTCTTACCTTTCCCCATACCCGAATATATTTGCCTCTTTATTGGTCATTCTGATATCGCTTTTCATAGCAGCAGGAGCAAACATTTCAGCAGGGGTCACCGTCATATTAATGATCATTAACCTGTCGATCATTGGCGTTATAGTTGTGATGGGATTTACTAAAGCAGATATCAAAAACTGGCAAGATTATGGTGGGTTCGTCCCCAACGGACCAGGGAGCGTGATTGCAGGAGGAGCAACCCTGTTCTTCTCCTTCGTTGGCTTTGATACAATAGCCATGGCGAATGAAGAGACCTTGAATCCTAGAAAGAGTATCCCCAGGGCTACCTTTATTTCAATCCTGTTGACGAGTGTATGCTACATCCTCGCATCTGCCGCGCTAACCCTCATGGTACCTTACACAGATTTGGATGAACAATCTGCATTTGCTGCTGCCTTCCAGCAGCGTGGTATAGAGTGGGCAAGGTGGATGGTAGGCGTGGGTGCCCTTTGTGCAATGTTTACTACAATAATAATGAGTCTCTATAGCCTCCCAAGGTCGATCTACGCCATGGCTTCTGACGGAATACTCTTCGAATTTCTAAGCATTGTAAATCAGCATACCAAAGTGCCTGTCTATGCAGTAATGTTCTCCACAATTCTCGTTATCATACCTGCCATGTTCTTTACCTTGTCCCAACTTGTCGAGTTCCTCTCCATTGGTGTCCTTCTTGGTTACTCTTTTGTTGCCGTTGCTGTCATCACCCTCCGATATGGACCTGATGATATAATGCCTGACGCCAGTGCTGGTTTGGAGATGACTTCGCAGGAGAACAAAAATCATAATCTTACTCAGACAGGAAATGCGAAGTCCTTCGATGACAACTCCATGCTTCTTGACGCAGCGTCCGCATACACACCTGGAACACTTAAACACCAGTTCCGTTCAACACCTTTCCTTCGTGAACTTTGTCGTTTCAAACCAGGGGTGGCAGTCAAGATCGGACTTTGGAGTTCCGTTTTCTTCCAGCTCTGCGCCCTTTCTCTCGTAGAATTCGGGCACGCTGAATTAGCTACAGCAAAAGTTTGGGCAATTCTTCTTCTAATTTTCTTTTGCGTTTCTTCACTGGTCGGCTTGATAGTAATCTCCCTTCATTACCAGAATGTAGACACACGAGATTATTACAGGGTAAGTATTAGCACGACTTAAAAAAATGTTATGGACCTACTGCCAACCATTACCAGGGTCCATTTCAGAAAGATTTACAAGTATGGTATCTTTGACATAGCTGTATTACCGTGGGCACCTTGGTTTTAATTAGTTGCTTAACCTTGTTATCATGGTATTTGTCATAATGACAAATCAATTATAGTTGTAACTCTCAATGAAACGTAGCCGTGGTGCATCAAAACCTGTCAACCAATATCGTGGCTTGAAATCTTTACTGGAGAGCTAAAAACAATGCAGTTGCAATTGTCAAAGATAATCCTTGGCACCGTAACAGGGTAAATCCAGAAAATCAGCAATCTGCACGACTTTTTTCAACCTGCTATTGAAACGAAGAAATTTAATTCGATATGTGGTGAAAATAAAGTTCTACCGGGTAGTCATGTACAAAAATGACAACCAACAAAAAAAAATTCTGTCGTCCATGGGTAAATCAGAGGTAAAAATGTTCCGTGTCCTACGGGACATTTCCGAGTCCCGTACTTGGCACAACATTCACACCTTTAATCCACCCATAACCAAACACTTTTGATATTAGAAAATAACTGTAGCATCGGTGCCATGATGCCTAGTTTACGCTAATCTCGGAAACAGTGAAAATTTCGCCAGAAAAGTTGAGGAAGTGCATGACGTCTGTCTGTTTCTTTAAACAGGGTTTGAAGAAACTGATATCATCAATCCCCCAAACTCACAACATTTAATTAGTGGGGGTTTTGAAAAGTAATGTTACAATTATTAATGAGTATTTGGCATCTGCAGTGATAATCGGGAAACTCGAGCGAGTTAACCAAATTATTATAATACGAACAGCCGAATTGAATCTCAACAATTACTTTCTACTATTTATTGCGTTTATTTTTTTTAGGTCCCATTCGTTCCTCTGTTTCCTTGGCTTGCTATTTTTGTCAATATATTACTACTACTGAAACTAAAACCGATCACGTGGTTACGATTCCTGGTCTGGGTCGTCGTGGGTAAGTTAATTTCTAGATTTTATTCTTTATGTTCAAACTATGCGAGTATGCCACTTTAAATAGCGCAGTTACTATATTTTACTGCGCTTGACACTTTGTGTCGTACTTTTAATGGTAGAAATTATTTCTAGATAGAAGGCGCAATATAAATGTCTATTTTTAGTATTATTATAATTAATGAATACAAAAAAATGAAAATATTTATATAAAAACTGTCATAATTATATTGTATAGTCACTAATAGGTCCGTAAGGCAGTTTCTAAATTTGTCTTTACTACGAATGCCAGCCTGCTGTATCATGTTGTCCTTTAAACATTTAAATTATCAGGATGTTTGAAGCTCTATGGAACAACTGGCAGCGGTAGCTATATATTTTTTTGTTTGTGCAGAATACGTATTGTTTTGCTTTAGTTTTCAGAAAGCTAGACTATGAACAACATTGTTACGAAATAGAATGTATTTCATTTGAATATGGCTCCTTATATGCCGGTCGTTTGGACACGATGACACATAATATTCAGTAGTTGAATTTACCCTACATGTAAACGTTACCAGCATATTATTGACAAATAATGTCAATTGAAATTCGATCCCTACATTTCAAAATCGGTATATGAGCTCATTATTCACCATCTGACAGCTTTACGTATCATGCTTATGGAGACTAATTTAACGCCTGTCTTTTAGCTTTGGTAAATGGTTAATAATGCAAACTATCCAAGAATCTCATTTTAATAACTTGTAGTAGTCGTTTTTTTTTCAACTACCTATTCACTATGAATATTTAATGCTGAAATGGAACATATCAATAATGTTAACTATACTCGAGCCTCGTCTAATATACCAGTCTTAACCCAATACAAACTGGAACCTTGTTATCCCAGTACAAAGCCTATGGGAATCATTAATTTCGGTAGGCAACATGTTAAAAAACCTTGTAGTAGCCGTTTAATTTCTTTATTGTCAACCTCCGATACTTCAGTATTCAAAATTAGTTAAACGTGTCTAGCGCCCCCTTAGACGATATGTGGATTTCTTTTATACGCCTACGAAACCCGCAAAATAATAATACAAGTGTATGTATATATATGCATACCGATACACATAAATTATAAACCCACACACAGACATGTATGCACACCCTCACACACACACACACAACATACACATATATAAATGCAGGAATTAACTATTCACTGTTGTCATTTTATCCCCCTTACATTCTGTTTGTTTGTTTTACTGCACTAGAGTTATTGTTTCATAAGCTGTACTACTACTACTTATGATTTATATATAGTTTCTGTTCCATTTTAATTAAATGCTCAAGGCGCTTGAAAGATAGCAAGACATGAAGTAAAGAGAACTAAGTACAAGAAAGAGTAAATTACAAATGAGGAAAAACTTCTGTCTTGAAACCTAGTATCTGATGGTGAACAAATGCAATTTTAGATTGCCCTTATAGGATTCTGCAGATATTAACATTAAGCTTCATCGAGTGGCTGATGAATCTTCGGGTGTAACAGTCTGTACTCTGTACAAATAAACATCTAATTAAATAGCCCCATCCTATCATGACACTACACGAGCTCTTGTATAAAATGTAGCTAAGCACGTTTCAGTAACTGCAGTTTTATATTGTCCTAATCCATTATAGAAAGGAATCACAATTGGTAAATGTAGAATGACATAAAAACTTAGAAAAAATGAAAGTCACACCTTTTTTATGGCTATTGTCTGCTTTAATTTAGTAGATAATTATGAGTAATATTATTCAGCGGAATTTTATTAATCAATTTGGCACAATATTTCTCATTTTCTAGGTATATTCATTTACATGACATACGGCTATCGGCACAGTAAAGCTGGGAGAATATCACCCCAGAGATTTGGAAATGATGACCTCGATGCTGGAAACCATGGCAACGGATCTACAGAGAATGCTGCATCATATGGAAGTACCGATTAGGGATCAAAAGAGGAAACTCCAGGCATTCGTCTGTTGTAACTACCTTCTAGGGGAATATCCTAATTCATCAGTGGCCCGTATTCTGAAGTCAAGTGGGACCATGGTCAGTCAGCAAAGTATCTGGGGGCCGTGTGGGTTATCTATGGGCTCATCTGGGCTTAGATTATGGGCCCCATATGAGCTGCCCATATGGGCTTTGCACCATCCAAACCATCAGAGGCCCATATGGGCCATGTGGGTTTCATATGGGGAAAATCTGGTCAAGCCCACATGAAACCCATGTAAACCCCACATGGCTCATCTGGGCCCCATATGAAAACGATACTGTGTTTTATATGGGTCCCATGTGGGCCACATGTAGGTTCACGATGTTTTAATCAATGAAAAAAAAAATTGAATTGTGTCATAAAGGTGACTTTACAACCCAATATTCTAATCACTAACATCTTTTCATATCCTATAATCCTACATTCTAACCGTAACTCGTAATCCTATCCTCATCCTATCCTACATCTAACCGCTAAATCTTGTTATCGACTTCTATATATAGAGCGAGTATGCTATACTTGACAGGCTATGGTTAATAACAATTTTAAATATTTAACATTGAAAATTTTCTCCTGACATTAAATGTTTCGATTCTTAATTTTATAGTAATATATTACATACTTTTCTGAAACTTTTCATGGTGGAATCCTTGCATAAACATAAACATATTAATTGTTGTAGCTGTATTAGCTAAAATTTTGGTCATTTACTGTTGTACAATGTATGTTCATGAGTGCAGTCCAGATCGATCGATACTAATGATGCCACATGGCCCATATATATCCCATATGGGGCCCAGATGATTTTAGCCATATGGGTTTCAAGTGGGCCAGCCCATACGGGGATTATATGGGACATATGGCCCACATGAAACCCATGTGGGGCCAATGTTGGCCCAGATACTTTGCTGACTGGGCTGTGTTAAAATCGTGGGGGCCAAAAACTAAAAAAAATAACAAAAACAAAGAAGAAGCTGATATTGTAGATCTATATTTGATATTTATTTTCCCTTTGCTGCCACAATACAGAATAAGAGTGGATAAATTAAAATAAAAAAAGATTTGTCCCCAAATTGGCTTTCCATAGTTAAAGTTTAAATCCACCCCAGAAAAATGTCGATTGTGATAAATAAAGAAAAATTAAAATAGGATAACGCTGAAAATTGGATGTAATAAGAAAGTAATGACATTTTAAAGTTTTGCTTATTTTTCACAAAAACAGTGAAATGCACAACTTAGTGACATGCAAATAACAAAAAAAAATTAATGATGATAATGATGATAATAATAAGAATAATATTAACGGTACATTTACCCAGGGTAGCCACTTCAGTTCCGAAAACTATTCTCCCAGTGGGCCTACGACACTCCAAACGAGACAGACGATGATGTATCTCACTATTTTTTTTAATTACACAATATTTCATTTATTCAAACAGATTTGATAATAATAATAATCAACTTGACTTAACCATATAGCATTAAAAAATGCTAATTCCACATGTTCATGGTGGAATTAATCGTTGTTTCACTTGACAATGAAGAGAAATATTTCATAATCAATATAGTACAATACAAAAGAAATAGTGAGTGGATGACGTCACCTGTCTCCTCATTTGCATACCGACAAGGATGTGGATATAGCTGTTTTGTAAAATTTGCGAAACTTTAAAGCTTGTGTATAGTTTTGGTAAATCCACCAAAATGCACCTATCACTATTCCAATTCATTGCTAGCTAATATGAATGGATATGCCCTATAACAGTTATGATGTGGAGGATATGAAATGAAAATGTGTTTTACAGGATAAATTTTGCGATTTTACATGGAAATTTAACTTGATCGGGTCACCCGATCAAATTAAAATATCTGTGTGTTTTTGTCTTTCAATTAAATCCTATTCCAAATCATGGAATGGGCTGAAACTTTCAAGATATGTTCTTTGTAACTTTTGGATATCTAATCACTAAATTTATAAGATAAGTGCTTGAATGCCCATTTTTTAAATTTAAAACAAGCATCGCCGAGAGAGGGCGCTATATATCCAAGATTTGAATATTTGAAATTTTCTCAGAGAAGTGCAGTTGGAAAAATATCTAACGGTCTCTACGCTTCAGTAAGACTGTCATATTAGATGATATTCGATTATCAATCACATTATTGACCCTTTACCAAAGCTATACACAGGCTTTAAAATATCACAAACTTTCTCATCCGATCTTGAAGAATTTTCAGTGTTCCGGTTGTTGGATTTTTCTCTTTTTATTAAAACCAACTTTTATTTGGGTGGACTTCTCCTTTAAACTAAAACTTAAACCCAGGGGGGGGGGTCATCAATATTTTTGTCCGACAAGTCAGATCTGACAACTTTCCTGGATTCTGATTGGTCGAGAAGCACTGTTACTATGGTAACTGTCGGATGAAACAGGACTTGTCAGATAAAACGTCCGACAAGTCCTTTCATGAAACGCTCCCCAGGATTTTATTTAAACCTGAGTTCAAAATACGGCCCATTGAGCAGAGGCATCTCGAAATCCATTTTCAAATTATGAAGAACCTGCAATCAGTCGACGATATACATGTATTGTTGTTCGCAGCCAAGAGTGTATTCATTATCAGGCAGATACTAACGTCCAGGAACCAAGTCTATTATAACTTTGCCATTATCGTCACTTCCATGCAAACTATGACTGTTATTGAATTCAGAGCCTAGTTGTCATGGTAGTTCCAAAAATGTCAAAGTTTCCATAGTTGTTATCTTTTATGAAACGGGCCATGGTCCGCGAGTCCATGTTTGAATCGAGGAAGATTCCCAGGACACGGTCAAGATCCTGCCGACCTTGTCCAACTCTATTTGGAAACACTGTACCTTTACAAAATTTCGTTTTAAATCATTTTTAGATTCTGTTATAACTTGAACGTTGCTCCACTACGAGCAACCATTTTGTTCGCTTATTTCAAACTCTTTTGGCAAATTCTAAAAACTTGATCCCAAACGGGAGTCAAACTTTATATCGGGGATGGGGTTATACCTAACACGAAAAAGCTGTGCCTTTTCCCCTCTTTCCAGCAATGAAGCTGCACGACACCACAAGATATTACATTACTAAAAATAAATAATTTCCCTCTTTTTTCTTAATCTTTCTCTCACTTCGTCGCCACTTGATAAAAAATAGAAAAAATGAGGGTGGGGGGGGGGGGGGGGGGCAAGGCGATGTAGCTTCACACTACTGTTGATTGAGCGACTTTGGCTTCCAAATTATGTCTTCTGTATGCTCAAGAAAAGCAAACAAGGATTGAAATATTCTCCTAACAATAGAACGCATGAGAGTATGCGAACTCAAAGTGAATTGTTTGTCTTCTCAGTTTTTTTTATCATAGCGTATTTGGTAATTTATTGTTTGACTCTGTGATCAGTATGATCCCAATAGACTAGCATAGCCTAGTTCAAATCAAGGTCGGATTCTATTCAATTGTATTGTCATGTACTTTATGAAATTACACAGGACGAGATTTAAATGGCAAACAGAGCAAGGTTACGACCAAATACTGAATACTTCAATAGGCTGTATTTTTTTTAGTTTTTTGGAAGAAACTTGCTTACGTGGTTTTCTCTTGTTTAGTTTGGTTTCATGAGTTTCTATTTCAGATTATAATTAGGGTGAAAGGGCTCCGTATTTAAATTCTAATGTTTAAATCTAACTTTAAAACACAATTGGATACTTTTGTTTTAGAGTTGGATTCAAGGTAACCGTCACGCCCATTCATATAAGTGTAGCCTAATGTACCCTACTAGAAAGACTTACAACTTAATGTAGAAGTTAGTGATTCTCCCTATTTTGTGAGGTATCTCATTAGTCTGGTAAAAATGGAAATAAAATTAAAATCAATTCAAGCGCCTTTAATTAAGGCAAAATGAGATTTTGTGCTTATTTCCAAATATCTTTTGAGTACATATAAGAAATGCAACGCATTTAAAGTGATTGGTTAACATTGGTTTGACTTTTAAAAAATCTGAGCTAGAAGGTCACACTTGTCACCTGTGTCTGTGATATGTTCCAAAAATGAAGCCCTGAAAAAATTGCGTTCGAAAATGATTATTTAGTGCTTCAAAAATTGAAATATACAGTGACCGGAAACACCATCTTACTTTCATCCCATACACTTATGTGTACTATTTAGGTGTCTATAAGACGCCCATTTACTAAATCCGGGCTTGCCTTGTAGTTTTAGCTTTTCATTCTCAATAATGGTTGTTTTCAGGGTTTATTAGTTCTAATACATGCACTTGTACACATGTTTCATCTTGGTTTGAGAATTTTTTAAATCGACTGCTCACAAAGTTAAACAATACCTTTAAATGGAGGACTATACGGTTCTGGACAGTTTTTACTTGAGGTTATTTATAATGCAAGTACGGTTAATAAACCATCTTAATATAACTCATATTTGCACATTTCCAAATTGTAGTTAGAAATGAAGTTTGAAGAGGTATTTCTCCCTGACCACTTCCACCGCAAATGGTGGATTTTTTTAGAGCATAAGATGAGAGAGAGAGAGAGAAGTATTTAAGAGTTTTGTGAAAATTCAAAAATAGAATTTACGCTTCCTTGATGACACACTGCTCCATTCAGGAGCAGTGTGTCATCAAGAAAGGAAATGAAAAAACTTATATTTTACGGTTCGAAATAGAAATCTTGGAATAGAAATATTCCGAAATATCATTTTGCCCAATTTTTTAAAGAAATAATCCCAAATAAGGGTCTGAGAGTCGAATTTTTAAATTTTGTTTCAACATGTTCAAAGTATTAAGAGCACCTAATACATTTGACGCAGTGAAAAAAAAACCTTTGGGGGAAAAATGAACTTTTTGGGGGGGAAAATTAGACGATTTTATGCCAACGTTCATTGATTATTTTTGTCTTATTCATGCTTCTATAGAAACCATTATTCTAATCTCCGTTTACAATTTTACCATTTACATCCGTACACATTTACAAATACGCACTGCGATTGACAACATTCCCCTCCCTCTTAAATAAAAAAGTCCCCTCCCGAGAAAAGGGCTCTTACCGAATGAATTATGTAATTTAAGAACTGCTCGATAATCAGTGTTCTTCTCTAGAATAATTTTCTCACTCTTGAGTGAGAAAAGCAGACAAACAACCTAAACATTGTGGTGGTTTATGAACACACTTCTTATGGAAGCATATATGCATTTTATTGGATTGATATCACATGACGACTGACGGAGAAGCTGATTGTTCATGGCATCACAAAACTCAAGCTTTGAAAATCTACAAATCTGTTTTTCTTTGATTTTTGTCAAGTCTTTATTAATATTTTTATTTTGTTTTCTGATTTTATGAAAGTACCTTACTGAAACGACCAGTGTTTTTCATGATGAAATTCCACAAGCGGCTTTTCATTCTTTAATAATCTCTTAACAATCATCACAGTTTTGGGATGGTTGTTGTGAAAAGTACTCACACTGTCTTTTTGTGACATCCGGGAGTTTTCGAAATCGCGACGGCGACGGATTTTACAACATAGAAAATCTATTGACAAAAGCCCTTCATGACAAGGAAGTCTTTGTCGGAAATTGGTGAATTAATGCAGCATCGTGGAACCTGGACAAACGAGATGTTTGTGATTTTTTCATCAGCTCAGAATCTTACGACGATCATCTCCCAGTTCACCAATTTTCGGCTAAAAAACACCTCTTAGCTGTTCGTTGTGATTTGACGGGCGTTTTCATTTGATTCTCTATGTTGGAGAATCCATCTCCGTTGCGGTTGCGAATGCTCGCTTTTCATGTTTCAAGGCATGAACTTTTGTAAGGTACAAAATGAACCATGAATACTGATTAATACTAATACCTTTTAACCTCCATTCTTACACATCGACAATATGAAAATTATCTTAACACACCGACAACCGAGGCTGCTAGAAGGTTAGTTGCACTGTCAGAAAATTTATCCTTAAAATAAAGACGTTCGTTCAGCAGAGTCTCGAGAACGCCTGTAATCTTACCAGACTGCGTAATCTTACAGGAAATTGGTATATGAAACCTTACAAATTTCTTGTAATAAAACACCCTTTCCCCCTTTTTAAATAGACTTGTTCTGTTAAACTGCAGAAGAATTATTGTTTTATGAATTTAAAGAATGATTCTCTAATTGCTTTTTGCAAAATCTTATTTGTTTTTCTGTAAAATCAGGGTTTTTTTAACAGTGATGGTATCAACGACTCACGTGATCAATATGAAAAAATCATTGTCATATTAAAGTCCTCCTTTAAAAAAACACTATCCAATATATTTGACCAAGTTCTGTTCCTTTCCCCCATAAGCAGATAAGAGAGTTTTCGCAACACTAAACAGATGCATTCTGGGACGTAGATAATCTTTTGTTAAAAAGTCCTTTATGTCAAAAGGAGTCTTTGTCGAAAGTCGGTGAATCAAAACTACTGTCGATCATGATTCTGGACAAAAGACATGTTTGTAATTTTTCGTCAGCTAAGAATTTACGACGATCACCTGTCTCATGAGTTTACTAATTTTCGACAAGGCCCTATCGGCTGTCATTTTGATTTGACGGGCATTATCAATACATTTTCGTTCCCGTTCCAGTTGCGAAAGCTCGGTATTGCTGATTTCGAAGACGGTATTAAAAAGGCCTTTTAATCCTGGTGAGATATCATTGTCCCGTAATCAAACTGTGACCGAAGGACTTCACCCTGTCTTCGTTGATCAGCTAAATGACTGTGTCTGTATCCATAGGCAAAATATATAATAGCACCTGCAACGGAAGGTATTAAAAGAGAATAAGAGATTACAGTAAAGGAACCTCTATAAAACATAACAAGTGATAATAACAAATAGCATTAGTGGGAATCGGTAGCGGGAAATCGTATAAGAGAGTTCTCCACTTTAAATATTGTGATAAATAATATAAAAATAAGGCGCTTCTGGTCTACCGATTCCGGTGCTCACAGCTCTTTGAGGAATTACTTCCTGTCGGTACCAATTTACCTCACCTGGGTTGAGTGCAGCACAGTGTGTAGAAATTTCTTGCTGAGGAAAAACATGCCATGGCTGGGAATCGAGCCCACGTCCCTCAGATTGAAAGAAGAGAGTTTTAACCACTAGATAACGACGCACCCTTTTGCGACACAAAGAGGATAGAGAGAGAGAGGGGGGGGGGGGGGTGCTTGCATCCGCTATGGATCGTTCGATCGAAACTCATGGTGGCACGTCAGGACGTTACCAAAGAGTCTCCAAAACCCAGCTAATACTTAAACATGTTAAAGGACAAGTCCACCCCATCAAAAAGTTGATAAGAATAAAAAGAGAAAAAGTATAACAAACATAACACTGAAAATTTCCTGAAAATCGGATGTAAAATAAGAAAGTTATGACATTTTAAAATTTCGCTTAATTTCACAAAACAGTTATTTTATGCACATCCTGGTCGGTATGCAAATAAGGGGACTGATGATATCATCCACTCACTATTTCTTTTGCACCTTATTACATGGAATATGAAATATTTTAAATTTTCTCCTGATTGTCGAGTGAAACAACAATAATTCCTATATGAACATATGGAATTAGCATTGCTTAATACTATATGGTTCAGTCAAGTTTGTCCATATTGTCAAATTTGTAAAAAATGAAATATTGTATAATTCAAACAATAAAAAACAAAAGAAATAGTAAGGGAGGGACACCGACTGAATTACTTGCATGTCACTGAGTTGTACACATACTTGTTGAAAAGTAAGCGAAACTTCAAAATGTCATAATTTTCTTATTTTACATCTGATTTTGATTTTTCAGCGTTATGCTAGTTTGATTTTTCTCTTTTTATTCCAATCAACATTTTCCTGTGGTGGACTTGACCTTTAAATATCATTGTGTTGCTTCCTTTTTTTCTACGGTCTCTTGCAGAACGGTGAGATTGCGAAGGCCTGATACGTCACATTTTGGTAAATCGCACATTTTGGTGGATTTCCAAGTTTCCAATTAACCAGAATTTGCCGTAGGAGGGCGTTTTCTTCAGCATGTTTAGTCTCGGAAACGATAGGTACCCGAACAGAATCTCAATTCCTGCTCGAGACGGAGACAGTATCACGCTAGTGAAGTAAGCGAGAAAAAAATATTGGTTTGGACGGCATTAAGGACGTTCCACATTTAAAATAAAATCCATATCGTTTTCACCACCGAGGTTCCTCAGCACCTAAATATTCTGGATATGAAAAATATGAAGAAGGCTTATGTGCCAGAATTGTTGCTATCGAGCAATGAAATCCACCCAACATGCCCAATTTGAAGATCTCGAGAAATGCGCTTTCACAAGGTTTGGACATTAATAGACGCCATGGGATAACTACGTTGAATTTAAACGCCTATTCATCAGTCAACATCTATGTAACTTTCATCCTTAAAGGACAAGTCCACCCCAACAAAAAGTTGATTTGAATAAAAAGAGAAAAATTCAACAAGCATAACACTGAAAATTTCATCAAAATCGGATGTAAAATTAGAAAGTTATGACATTTCAAAATTTCGCTTCATTTCACAAAAACAGTTATATGAACGAGCCAGCTACATCCAAATGAGAGAGTCGATGATGTCATTCACTCACTATTTCTTTTGTTTTTTATTATTTGAAATATGAAATATTTTGATTTTCTTTTCATTGTCATGTGAAATGAAGTTTCATTCCTCCCTGAACACGTGGAATTCCATTATTTTAACATTTTGTGCTTCAGGCAAGGAGGTCCTAATTGTCAAATTCATAAAATTGAAATATTGTATGATTCAAACAATAAAAAACAAAAGACACAGTGAGGCTGGCAGCACCTTCAGTTCTTTTAAAATTATGCAAAAAGAACACAAAAACCTATCTCAAAAATTTGCAATTTCTGTAACAAATTTGTCAAGTACAATATTTGCTGCCTTCTTTTTCAAAACCCATGTCATTTTCACCAAAATTTGCAAAGTTGTAGAGGAAGGTATACTTAAGAGGTATAGACATTGAAAAACAAGGGGTTCATGTGCTTGTTTTTACACTATCAGCACTTTTTTTTGGAGGAAACTAAATTTTTAAGACCCCCAAATCGCCCCGAATGGATACCTAGTAAGGAAATATCTCAAACTGCTCTTCCATTTATTCAAACTCGAGGTCATATTTGTCATACTTTGTATTAATGCAGGGTAAAGCGTTCTGAACTTGTAGGGGTAGCCTATATATAAATGGATCCATCGGTAATTTTCAGTTACTAAGCTTCATGAAATAACAAATCTTCTATGTAATTAGAATGCAGATCAAGGGAAAATTCCCCTTATACTATGTCTAATTAATCACGTATAAAGGCCTTTGTGACGTCAAAGCGCATAGCGTAGAAAATGCGGAGATCATGATGCGCACAGACTTAACTGTGGAACCTGCGTTTTCTTGAAGATGTTTTAAGATGGAAAAGTGCAACCAAAATGACCTTAATTTTGAAGTGAAACTTCCCTTTTTTTGCGTTTCGAGTTTCTGGGGGACCACTTTCACCTCCATTTAGTTAGTGAAAACTTTTTTTGCATATGCAATTTACATCAGCATCCCCACTTTAAAAAAATATTCCCAGTGCCCTGAACAAGTTCAGCAATCGTTTAAAGAATGTCGTCTTAATGCAATGATGTGCCTCAATTTAAAAGTAATGTCTCGGGTGCGATTAACGTGATTGACTTGATTAATGTGAGTAATGACATACCTATTGCCAACCAGATTAAGTAGCGCACCCATGCCTCGACATCTAGACGCAAGAGAAGAAAAATATCCGCCAAGATGCTCATATATGGAACTAATGGAACAAACTTTACCTGGTAAAGAGAGGAGAACAATGCCAAATATTAGACCCGACGACATGTAACATGTGTAATGCCCGATGAGTTTCAAAGAATTGCAATTTATGCCACATTATACATTTTATTTATCCGAACATCCATTGATTAAAGGTGATAGTTTTGTTCCAACCCCATCATCATGCATGGAAAATATCACGCGTGTTTGTTGTTGCATTTAAAGGAAGTTTCCGCGTTACTGGTTAACTTTAAAGATATCTTAGAGATTTAAAGCGTAAAGCCAATTAATTCGTAATATGTTGGGAAGCGGGGAAGCTTGCTACAATCTTGTAAGAGCATGCATTTGAATAACAGGACAAAAATCGCCTTTTTTAAAGTACTGAATACTGAATCGAGCTCAAAAATAGTCGCAGTGCAAATGAATTCAAAATGCTCTCTATCTCTGCCTATCAAATCAATAATGTCCAAAAGTTTGTTGCGTTGTCTTGGATATGTTTACTTACACTAAAATATTCTTCCGATGGTGTTTCCTGGTGATGCATAGCGATCAGGAGAAAAGACAGAACAGCTCCTGCTGTGAAGAACACTAGCAGTAGTATCGCCCACCAATCTCCATTAAGGAGGCTCTTGAAGCCATACTCTGCAACGGCAAGTGCACATATTACACAGATCACTGAGATGAGAAGGCTGAAAACGACGCATCGCCCCGGAGGGAACCTGGAGAGGTGCTTGATGATCGGGATGTTCCGGTATCGTTTCTTCAGGGTACCGGGTATCATAGGTACTACGTTGCGGTTTAGATGGCTTGTCTGATCAGTAGGACCATGCGTGAGACTTTGTTTATCATCATTTTGTTTGTGTAAGTCTTCATCAACGTCAGGAAGGTTATCTGAAGAATCCTGCGAGCCGTTCCGAGATTCATCTGATGTGGAGGCGTAATCTGTAAGCTCAGTGGTGTATAGATCTGACTCCGTGGGCTGGTAGCGTAATATTATTAGAGAACCAGAGGCAAAGGCAAATGCGTTTAACGTTCCAACAGAGAGAAAACGGACAAGTTGATCCATTGAGAAACAAATTGTCATGAGAAGTGTGAGGATTAGGGAGACGAGGGTTGCATTGATGGGTGTTTTGGTTCGCTCGTTTATTCTGGCCAGAAAAGGAAACAAGAGTCCGTCATTTGCGATGGCATATACACAACGGCACATGGATATTATGGCGCCCAGGAGTGTCGATGACATAGCGCTAATTGCGCCAACGGATATTGCATACGTGGCCCAAGTGATACCATGGTCAGCCATAGCATTCGGGAACGACGAGGTCACGTCGATGTCGCTATATGGAACCAACAGGGTTAAAGACGCAGAAGTTGCAATGTACATTATTGCGGCAGTCGACACAGAAACAATCGTGGAGATGGGAATACCTCGTTTAGGGTTTATCGCCTCTTCATTACAGTTAGCTATAGTATCGAACCCTACAAACGAATAAAATAGAGTAGCAGCGCCCGTTACGACACCTTCTATCCCAAACGGGGCAAAGCCACCGTAGGTAGTCCAGTTCTCGAGTTTGCCGAAAGCTATTCCCAAGCCACAAATAATAAGAACAACCACTACATTAATGGAAAGAAATATTGTATTCATCCAAGATGATATAGATACCCCAAGTATAACAAAAATAGAGATAAATAGTTCAATTGCTATCGCAAGAAGGTCGGGGTACTGAGCAAAGTAGGTAGCTTGCCAGGGTTCTCCACCCATAAGATACTCGATGGTGAAGTTGGAAATCGTCCCATTGCAAAGATGGTCAATGTATCCGCTAATTCCGCGGCCAACAGATGCTGACGCAACCACGTACTCTAGGAGCAGATTCCATCCGATGAAGAAAGCCCAAACTTCACCAAGAGCTATATAGATAAAGGTGTATGCCGAACCGGTCCGAGGAATCTTCGCTGCCAGTTCGGCATAGCACATAGCTATCAGGATAGCTACGACCGCTGATATAAGATACGACACAATGATGGCAGGACCTGCTGTCTCCTTCGCTACAACACCAGTGAGCACATACAGTCCTGCGCCAACCATACTCCCTATCCCAAGGAGTGTTAGCTCAAATGTGCCCAGTTTTTGGTGAAGTTGAGATTCCAACATCTGATTCTGCGCATGCATTGGGTTTGCCTTCCTTCGCATCATGTTGGCGAAAAGCTGTCTGCAGGTTCCCGATGCCATTTCCTTCCCGGTCTGTGAATCTCACGTCGATTGGTCAAGAATTAATATTCCAACGAAACGGAACGTGTAAAGTGATTCCGAGAAGAGAGTCCACCCACATCATTGATGTCTACATCTTCATGTCGACTGAGTGATCACGTTTCCTATCAAAATGAGAAATAAAACTGACAATCAATAAACATGATAAAGCACTTTAAAATGATTGCATGTAAAAAGATTATCTAACTGAAAGGCGTTCTGTATAGCTTTAGTCAATATGCCCTTTCTCCCTTTCTCACTTATTGGATTAAAAAAAATGACTTACTAAGGATGACCCTTTGTTTGGTATCTCTTTGATCCCCTCTTTGTTCATTTCTCGCGACTACTTTATTCATTTTCTTTTGTTTAAAGTTAACATTCCAAACTTTTAGAATATTACCGTCCGATTGGTAAAAACGTGAATCGCATGGTTATGAAACAGCCAAGAGGTAGAGGTTGCTGAGTAACATTCCTCATAAAAAAAATAATTTCTGCCAGAAAGAAAGCAAGAACCAAGGAAAAGTGAAGTTTTCCCTACAGGCCCATGTACGCCTTGCGACTGTTCGCGATCAGACTTTAGAACAAATCGCATTTTGCTCATTTTCTGAAAATGTAAATGGAACATGTAATTCATTTGACGTTAAAATAAATTGAAAGAATAATATAACCATCATGTAAGATTGTAAGCCTTTATTTGGAGTAAATGCCAAATTAGTTTCAAATCGTAGCCAATCGTACGACTTCTATGGCGTCATTACGACTAGACAAACACTTGCTTTTATTCTAAGAATGATGATAGAATGGTCACAGATTTGAAGATAGGTATTTGTACGATGATTCCGAACATTAGGCAGTAAGATATTCCAAGTCTCAATATTAGCATCAGATTTTACTACGTTTTATTCCTAAATTGAGTCGCAGAAGGTTGTGCGGTCGCCTTAAAGGGGAAGTTCACCCTGACAAAAAACTTTATTGTAAAGATAGCAGAAAAAATAATGAAAAATATTGCCGAAGGTTTGAGAAAAATTCATCAAAAAATTTAAAAAGTTATTAGAATTTCAATTATTTGATTTGTGACGTCATATGCGAGCAGCATTCCTACATAGCGAATAGTAAAAAATCAATGAAATGTCATTTTCTCAGAAAATTGAAAATGGTTTTCACTGTACCTTTTGTATATCAATAGACAAATCATTTCACACCCGATCATGAATAGAAAACAAAATTAAGTCATCAGGAACCATGAAAAATTTGAAATTCATGCATTTTATATTACATAACACATGGGGCAGCTGCTCGTTTATGACGTCACAAATCCAAAACTTTGAACTCTACTAACTTTCTTACTCTTTAACGGATTTTCCTCAAACCTTCACCAATATTTTTCACTATTTTTTCTGCTATTTTTGCAACAAAGTTTTCTTCAGGGTGAACTTCCCCTTTAATAGTCGCTTAAAAAGAGGCATGACTGAGACTACCTTTTAGACTGTTGCCACAATATATAAGGTGCGTGATTTTAAAGTAAAAATCGAAATACAGAGTCTGCTGCAAAAACAGACAGAGCCTGTCGTCAAAAGACAGAGTATGTTGTAATTCGAATAACTGAGTCCGTTTTTTCGGGGGGGGGGGGGGGGGGGGTGACTATCAGACAAACAAGGACAGAAACGACAGTAGGTCGATTTTAATAAGGGAAATGGGCGCGAGATGATTACAACTGCACTACTAATACTACTACTACCACTACTACTACTACTATTACTACTATACTACTACTACTACTACTACTACTACTACTACTACTACTACTACTACTACTACTACTACTACTACTACTACTACTACTACTACTACTACTACTACTACTACTACTATTACTATTACTACTACTACTACTACTACTACTACTACTACTACTACTACTACTACTACTACTACTACTACTGCTGCTGCTACTACTACTACTACTACTATACTACTGCTACTACTTCTGGTACTACTACTACTACTACTACTGCTGCTACTACTACATGTACTACTGCTACTTCTATACTACTTCTGGTACTACTACTACTACTACTACTACTACTACTACTACTACTACTACTACTACTACTACTACTACTACTGCTGCTACTACTACATGTACTACTGCTACTTCTATACTACTTCTGGTACTACTACTACTACTACTGCTGCTGCTACTACTGCTACTACTATACTAATGCTACTACTTCTGGTACTACTACTACTACTACTATTACTACTACATTCTAATGTTACTGCGACTCGGATTTAGATGATAATGGTGATGAAAATGCTAAAATTATATCACTCAAGGTCAAATTGATTTCATACGGACAGACTGATTAATCTGTACTAACGTAAGACCGAATAGCGTATTTTCACACCAGTTTGGAGTTTATATGCCTTTGTGATTGTCGCATTATACAGGCATTATCATGCCAACAATGCAACGTTACGGATCGAAAACCAGCATTATTCATTGTTAGATGAATGAAATATGCAGCATTATACAGTGCGTATCAAAAAAAGTTTACACATAAAAAACCCTGTAAAATTATACATTTGTAATATTCTGAAGGTTTTTCACATTTTAAAATTGGTTCAGATCCATTTAAGCAAATTAGTGAACAATTATTTGCGCAGAACCTTGAAATAGTTATGCGACTAAATTAGACCTTATAATGAAGAAAAAGTGTTGAGCTAGTAAACTTGATTTGAAGATACTTTACCTTTTTGAACATGTTACCTTGCCCAAAACACTTGAAGAGTGCATTGCGCCCCATCCCACTCCCCCACACACCGATGCCCTTGTGACGATAATTGCTTTACACTGAGCTGTGATTTACATGAAATGGCTCAGGCTTGATATTTATTTTGTGAGTCATTGTCAAGCTTTAGAAAAGTGTGGAGAAACAGGTATTACATGAAAAATGAAATGTAAACCCACTTGAAATGATAAAAACTTAGTGAAAAAATGCTGGATATGTCTGATAAAAATGTTTGTTCAGATTCAGTTATGCACTCAGATCCAGCTGGCACAAATAGGGTAAAGGTTGTGCTTACTATGTGTTGATATTTGAATTGGGGTGGCAAAACTGTTACGAAATACTTGAATGTATCCATTTTATTTCAATGGACTAAAATATCAAGGAAAATGTATTAGAAACGTTACGCAGGATAAGTTTGATTTCGCCCTTTCCCCTTGACACAGCGTGAAAACGAACATTTCTGCGCAGATTTCTGCGAGCTTTACAAAAATGGGCAGTGCTAACTCAAGTGTATAAACATTCTGTCATAACCTTTACTTTCATTGGACAGATAAAAGCCAAACCCAAGAATATATGTGAAAACATTACCCATATCTAGTATATTTTTTAATTACCAGGGCTTTTTCAAAGTGTAAACTTTTTTTCTGATACGCACCGTATAGGCCGCGTGGAGAAATGATTCATGAGATAAATTTCAATCAATGAAAGCATATCTTCACATGTTATAATGTAATTGAAAATATGCCCGCACAATGTAATTCACAATATGGTCCCAATATGGTATACTCCTTGCCGCAGCTCAAAAGTTGTTCGGGAGCCTCAATCACACTCTACAGAGGAAGTCTGTGATGTCACAAAGGTAGTTCAACATTACACGAAAATAAAAACAGGCATCCACATAACATGCATAATGTGTATAGCTAATTCAGTAAACGTGCATGGGCAAAAGACTCGGAATGCTTGGCAGAGCATTCTCTTTGAAATAAAAAGCATTTGTCATGGCTTCTCCATTCTGTATGTGACCAAGGTTAAGATATGCATCAAATTTCAGTGCTATAATCCTTGGGCATGTTATGTTATAAGTAACATGAAGCGACGTCAACATATGAAAGCTATTCTAGGATGAAAGTCTGAAAATGAAATTGATTATGAAATCATATTAAAAATAGAGGACCACACCCTAAGGTGTTAAAATAACACCCCAGAGATTGAACATAACACCAAAGAGTGTAAATGTAACAATCATAGGGGTTGTAATAACACCTATAGGTGTAAAACTAACACCACCAATTTAACACCTGTGTAAAATAACTGGTGTGGTCTTCTATGTACACCGGATAACACCACAGTTTTTGCTGAGCATGTTTACAGCCAGAAGGGCCGAGTTTTAAAGGGGAGGGGGTTTCCGGTAGAAGACATTCACAATCTATTGTAACATCACTATCTATTGTAACATCACAATCTATTGTAACATCCCTATCTATTGTAACATCACTATCTATTGTAACATCACTATCTATTGTAACATCACTATCTATTGTAACATCACTATCTATTGTAACATCACTATCTATTGTAACATCACAATCTATTGTAACATCACAATCTATTGTAACATCACTATCTATTGTAACATCACTATCTATTGTAACATCACAATCTATTGTAACATCACTATCTATTGTAACATCACTATCTATTGTAACATCACTATCTATTGTAACATCATATTTATTTCTCTTTAGTTTTATGACTGTCATACATTGTATTCTCAAACAAATTTGAGATTTCAATTATTCACAACATTGATCTGGTTTATATTTTTATAGGACTTACATATTATTTGATTTGTCTTGTTATTCACATTTTTTATATTCATATTTTTCTAGTTTTCAATATGCATGACTTTTAATCATGATATTTTAAAAGTGTAAATGTTAACCTATATATGTTTTTAATACTCGCAACTTTGCTGATTAATTTTGACAATGATAGTTTTTTACAATGTTATGATTTCGATCAATTTTTAATTTGAGATTGTCCAAAATGATTTTTTTTCTGGCTATTTTTGTTGATTATTTGTCTAGCAGTAGAATTGTGATATATTGTAATCTTTTAATAATATACATGTACATTTTTACTTTGTAAATATTATAATATCAGTCTTCCGACTTTTGTCATGTATCATGTGCCATAGTATGTGAGGGAGTGTGTGGGGTTTTTGGGTGCTTCCGTGTGTTTGTGTGTTTCTCATGAATCTGATGAGGGCACAGAGGGTTGGGTTTTTTTTAGATTTATTTCTTGTCTATTTTGCACATTATGTACTTTATAATTTTTATGTATTTTGATTAACAAGGCCGGATTGCAAACCAGCTTTTTATCTTTGTTAATGTTTTTATCGTGTATAGCTAAATTGGTTACCCTGTACAAAGATGTGAAATAAATAAAAGTAATCTTAGAGGATTTCCTCAAGGATATCAGTAATACAGTGCGTCCCTCTGTAGAACTACATTCCGTTTGGGAAAACAATTGAAGTACTTTGAAATCTGAGTAAGTTATGAAGTTTTGTGCAGACTATCTATTTTTAACAGAAGTTTTGGGGCTTTGATGGAACTAATCAAGAAAACCATCGTATCGACATGCTCTATTTGTGGTATTAAATGTGTAAATATTCGACTAGATAGACTGTTATTATCGAAGAGTAACAATTTCATTTCCCAGAGCCATGCTTCAATTCTTTTTACACACTTTCAATTTTTTTTTGTAACCAAAATTTCTTCCAGCTGCCTTATTGTATTAACATCAACCTTCTCGTTGTGATTTTACAATTAAATGGAACACTGTACATAAATGAAATTTCCTATTTATTTGATATAATCTTATTTGTGATCCATTTGAGGTATCACAATACTACATCATACGTTCTGGACAAGAAACTTGGAATCATTTGAGTATCTCGAAACACTACAATTGCTATTTTTAAGTTGGCTTTGGGAATGTACATAAATAAGATATTTATTTAGATGGAATGGAGTTCTAGTCCCCCCGGGGGGGGGGGGGGCACTTACATTGACGAGTGGATATCATGCGTGACCCCAAAAACACGTAAAAATTATGTCTTTTTCAAGATAGGGCACGTTACGTACGTGACGTAATAAGGGTGCCAAAACACTAAAATAATGAAAAAAGGTATCTATTTTGCTAGGAAAGCTACATGTTTAGGGACAAATTGCGAGGGTATAAAAAAAGACTTAAATGTTGTATAAAATATTTTCTTTTTTTTGCCCAAGCAGTCAACACTACGTGTTTAGGGTCCGATTTGCGCGAGGTGTGGCCGTACTAAACCCAATAAAAACGACTACCGACGTCCGTGAATATCGCTCTACTGTTTAGGGGTTCAATTCAGAGAATACTTTCCAGGGTATATCGTTTTGTTTCGAATACTGTTAAGGGTAGAGTTTCAAACGCCAATACTTGTTAAGGGATGCATTTTCAGAATATGTAAAATACCTGCTTGGGGTGCCCTTCGAGACCCCATGGTCGCGCATGGTCCACTCGTCATACGGAAATCCGCACCCCCCCCCCCTTCCCCCGGGGTTAATTTCTAGTAAAATGCCCCGAAAAACATGTATCTGACCGTCCCATCGCAGTTATGTAGCTCTTGACTTATATACCATTATATGTATTGTATTCATACTCAAGGGCGCCGGAAGCGGGGGGGCAGGGGGGGCACTTGCCCCCCAACGAAAATTTTGGGGGGGCAAAACGAGATTTTGCCCCCCCAATGTGCCCCCCTAAAAGAAAAAAAATCATATTATTTAAGGACAAAAGTAAACGATGAAGGCATTTTCCTGCCTAAGAATTGTCATTTCCATTGTCAAAAATGAAAAAATTTCGCCCCTGACGGGCAATTACACATCATAGTATAAGCCTTATGTCTTTTGACGAATATGTCCCTCTGTGAAACATACCTTTGATAAGCGCCTTTTCCATCTTATTACAGTGTGATAACGTGTAACCTTTTAATGAATACATTTCAGACCAGAACCGAATGGCAAATTGAAAGTGGTTCACCAATGCTGTGTCGGCTAACAAACGCGCGGTCGCCAAGAAACGCTCAGACCGGGGTGGTGTTTAATCAATATTTTCGTCTGACAAATTGTCAGATCTGACAACTTTCGTCTCCTATATTCTGATTGGTTGAGAAGCATTGTTACCATAGCAACTGTCGGATAAAACAGGACTTGGCGGATAAAACGTCCGACAAGTCCTTTCATGAAATGCTCCCCGGACCCGATATCACTAACGCGCGTGAACGCTATAGTTACTCGAGCAACATATATATGGAATCGGAAAATAGCTGTAAAACCGAAAAGTTTAAAGAGTTATATGAGGCTTGAGTAGTTGCTTATTGGATAAATGAGAAGATGCTAGCTTGAGTCGGCGAATGGAGTACTCATCTATCAACTAATCAAGCCTCTTCAAGTCTTCGACCTTTTCTGGTTTACTGTCTTTATCAGGACTACGCTCATTTGAACAAAAAATTACTCGACTATCAACTGTCCACTTCCTCCTATCAATTTCACTTCTTCCTCTATCCACTTTTTCGAAAACTCCACTTGGTGTTCCGACAACCATATTCGCTATTGGAATGTAATTGTTTTCTTCTAAATAATGTACATTATTAACTGCCGTAGTTTGTTAATTCATGATTATTTACTAATGAATATTTCCTGGAATTTGATATTCATCATTTCCTAGTTATGGTCACATTTTCCCCAGAAAATATGTAAAGAAAAAAGAAGATTTTGAAGGGGTCATCCAAAAGTGCTTCCCAGCCATACAAAACATGCCAAAGGAAACACATAAATCGAGTAATGTTATAAATTTTCAGAAAAGTTTAAAATTGTTAGACAATAATTAAGCAGGTCATATTTATTTTTTCCTCCAGTTACAGAATATGAAACGTTTTGCCTATGCATGGATAATCAGGGACTGACTATCTCCAATGCTCAGTTCAGAAATGATTTGCATAAAGTGGGGATATAAGTGCTTATCGACGTCTGCCACGTCAGAACAGTATGACATTTTGAATTTGAAAAGACATCATTAGAATGTATGTTGTTTCTGTTGTTACGCTTCTTCTGCTTAATACACTCCTTGAAACTTATGATAATTGTGCTCTCTCGCGTCGTCCGTGTATGTGAATGTTCATAAATAATATTTCTGAAAGGATAATGCTGAAAAATTTCTGGTATTTTGAGTCAATATTAGCGTATTACGTAATTTAATTGATCAGACACAAAAACCACATTTTGCGCGTAGATTTTATAGGTTCTCATAAACTCTGAGTATAGTCTTTCGTAGTGAATTCTATGTTTAATTCTCAAGAAATTTATTTTTGAATTCTCTTAGAAACGCAACTTTTATACTCTATTTTTACACAAAGTCCTTAAAACCCCCTCTCCCGCACGATCGCTTCGGTATCTCACGCTGTCAAATATATTGTGCCCCCTTCGGGATTTTGCCCCCCCAAAACTGAAAGTGTTCCGGCGCGCCTGTTCATACTAGTTTTAGTCCATGTAGGGTCAGTGCATATCTTTATATGATATCACCCCCCCCCCCACACACACACACACAAACACATCGAGAATAAAGGCATGGGTCACACCGCCCGAGCGTTGTTGGAGCGGAGAGAAAAAATCATCACCGCTCGCTACCGTTTACCATTTTCGATTTCGATTGTTTTTTTTTTTTTTTTCGATTTTTCCCCAATTTTGTGAGCGAAATTTGATCCTCTTTCCCTTCCGCTCCACGACCGCTCGAACAACGCTCGGGCGGTGTGACCAGGCCTGAAAGTTAGTCACACAAATTGCAATTAAAGATCTTACCCTTCGTACAGTGCATATGACTTTCTTTCGTCTATGGATTTAAACCATGTCTTCCTTGATATCTTGTTGGCCGCTTCTGAAGGTGCCAAATGGCGAGCCTTTACTACACTGATAACACATGCAACGTCAATCTGAGCAGTATTGCAGATGACTACTGTGTATACCTGTAGTTCCAATGGTCAGTCGGGTGTTCGTATAGAAAATCCTCTTATAGGCATGGCAAGGCCCGGGGCAAGGCAGCACCTTTTGGAACCTTTATTTCGTTGTATACTTGAACACAGGGACCCACGAACTCATAGGCATGATTAACAGCCGTGAAAACCCAGCGTCCTATGTAGAATAGAAAAGTATCGCTTGACTGCCCATCCTGACATGAACACTTTTATGCAGGTAAGTTATTTGGTTTTCTTCATATCAAAAGATGAGGGGCCGATTGCACGAAAGGGTCTTTCCAAGAACCGTCTTTCGTGTCGCTCATCTTTTATGAAAAGCTGTATGCGGGATATTTCTGAAATGTATGATAAACAAATGAAATTCGTTAGCTAGCATATAAATCAATTTGTATACGATTTAATGGTATATCACATCCCGGATCACATCATTTTATAAACAAAGATTTTGTTAACTCTAACATGTTTGCAGGTAATTTATTTACAATACGTTTCACATGGCGCATAATAATAAATGGGCGACACGAAAGACGCTTCTTGCAAAGACCCTTTCGTGCAATCGGCCCGAGACCTCTGTTCATTTTTGTTTAAATTCCCCCACCCGGGGGGGGGGGGTACTCAAAGTATTGATACGTATATACAGCGGCTGGGGACCCCCTTTTCAGCCTAACTTTCCATTCCAGAGCATCGCCCATATAGGGAGCCATAGAGATTCCCATTCACCCCCCCCCCCCCGTTTTGGAGACCCTCAAATTTGTAATTTCTCGCTCCAGAGAGCGCCCTTCATGACCTCTTCAGCCGGTCAGAGCGGCGAGATCGATCAGGGCGGAGCCCTTATGTCGGCCAGCCGAAGCTCCCCGCAGCTAGCTTGCGTTGGACCGATATGAATCTAGCAAGACGAGCGCGCCTTTTTTTATCTTTTTATTCATCGCCTTCGATCTAAAGAGTTCCGGGGCCTGTTGCATGAAATGGTCTTTCGTAGAACCATTCTACGTAAGAACGAGATATCGCTCAACTGTTTCATATAGCCGATTTGGGCGATACGAAGAATGGTCCTTGGAAAGACACCTCCAGACATGTCCTACGTAGGCATGATCTTCTTTGCACACCGCCCGCCACCGTCGGCATTGAGAGAAAATGCGTTTACGGCAGGCACACTGACATATCACCTTTAAACAATTTTTAGGGGGTTGATGATGCATTTTATCTGGAATGGCGCCAAGTTATTCTTTGTGTGGGGGCTTTATTGTCATCAATTTCAGGTCAACAAGACGACCAAAAACGGATGTAATTTTAATTTCTCCGGGGGTAATGTAGGCCCAAATATATTTTAAAATATATTTTCTTTTATTCTCCCTCCGTCCTATCCCCACCCCTTTTCCATTAAAAAAAAAGAAAATAAACTTGAACTATCGAAATGGGCGGCACTGCACTATCTCTCTGACCACTCATGCTTTCTCATACATTGTAGACAATTAAACAACGTGAAAACAAACTAGTTTATTTAAAAGAAATTATGTAAGGAAAAAACGTATTTATAACGTTCAGCAAAAAAAAGAACAATACAGAACTATATGCTAAATCATTTATTTATTTTTATTTCATTTTCATTATGATTATTATTTTTTGATGTGATTAATTTTAATCAATGAAAATTAATTCTTGGATTTGGGATACAGTGAAACAAAAAAAATCAGCAGTAACAAAAAATTGAATTTAAGATACAGATTAGACCTATTAGCTTACGAATCCATAACAATAATTACAAATGAAGATAACTTCATCAAAGAAAAGATTATGGAAAGTCCATGCGAATAGGCGCATTTCAAATCATAGGGTAAGCCCCTTTCGGCTCTTATGTCATGCATGTTAAAAGAATTGAACATATATATTTTGTATATTCCTAAATCTTATACTAGTAAACTTCCATAAATTAAGTGATAAACTTCAAAATGACCAACGTTTATGATCGTTGTAATTTTTAGCATAGTATTTTTTCCATTGCGGATTGCACAACTTTTTCTATGTTTTAATTATTATTGCAAAGCACGACTTTATTCACTTGGACATGTTTGCAGCAAAGTTCATGTTCCTTGTCTTCGATTACTTATCATGCAACTGAGGTATGTTTATACTCTAAACACTCACGTTTGTATTTCTTGCGTTATATCTGACATCTAAAATCAATAAATTTGATTTTTCACACGCAGCCTCTCATATTTTCCTTTTTCGTCTCATACAATCAGACACTGTTGATTTTGTTTACTCCATTCAAACCCTATTTCTACCTCAACAAATAACATATTAACGCATAATTTGAAAAATTATCACTGTATATAACTATTCTATAAAAATACAGAATATTGAACAATAAAATGTCGAAATTACTTTGTTAAATCAATTTTTATATCGGACAAGGGTCTCTTTCGTTGAAATATCAATGAAAGGTGTCTCTAAAAGGACACCGTGTTAAAAAGAAGGGAAATAATGAAAATTTCGATTTTATTCAGTTATTTTTGTGAATCTTCAAAGTTTTTTCTCTTTTTACCTCATAAAGTAAGCTCCATACATCAATTCTACAATCAGTAATAAATAAAACATCATTTGATCTCATTTTATTGAAATAGATGATTTTATGAAAAGTCGCAATTCCGAAATAAAAGGTTCAGGTGACGATGAAGACTAAATATTTTTTCGATACTATCGATATCAAACGATGTCGCGGACTTGGAAGAAGAATTTGCCTTTGTGAAACGGAAAGCGCTGATTTGTCGCCAATCTTCCTATCTCGGAAGAATGGTCCTAGGACGTTCCTACGTATCGCTCATCTCGTCATGCAACAGGCCCCCGGAGACCTCGTTCTTCAGGTGATCAATCATCAGTTCCAGAGCATTGCGTTACTAGCAATCGTTACAAGAGACCGGACACGTCGTTTCAAGACCAAAATTTAGTTCCAGAACCCCCTATTTTCGACTTGGCACGGCCGCATAGGTATCATGTTCCCCCTGTACCCCTCGACCAAGGTAAATCTACCCGATTGGTCGATACTTTAAAGGTTCAGAGGGCTATGGATAATAGAGGGTACAACTGAAAAAAAATGACTTGTAGATATATGGTGACTATTTTGTTTTTCATTCTCTAGAAGGGGGGGGGGGTCTGATTGAAAATTACGTGGTGAATATCAGCGCTGTTAAACTGAACATTGCTATTATTTTGTTGTTATGATAAGTATCAATAAAAAAAAGTCATCATTTTTTCTTACACTCTAAAAAATGAAGTGCTAAATTAGCTCTTAAAGAGCGTGTATAGTGACTGCACTTCAGAGTGCTGATTTGTCTAGTTCGAATTTGAACTATAGACAAATCAGCACTCCGAAGTGCAGTCACTATACACGCTCTTTAAGAGCTGAATTAGCACTTCATTTATTAGAGTGTATGATCATTATCATTTATGTACTTAGTATTAGCATCATTATTATCATTATTGTTATTAATAGAAGTACCAGAGTATTAGTATCATAACTATTTTAAATTCGATTACCATTATAATCATCACGATTCCATATGCAAAGATAAAGTTGACGAGTTCCCTTGGCCAATAACATAGCGTCGGCAAAAAAGGTCGACCAAGGAGGTAGGGTGGATCGACATTTGAGTTTTTTTTCTCTGTCGACATAGCTGACCTCTGAACAATAGTTACCACTTCATAGCGTACGTTTCATTTACTTATCCATATAATGAAACCTTCCCTCACCCCTGAGTGAATAACAATAAAGTCAACGTTGAAGCCAACATTTCCTACACTAATGGATCTACATTTTGTAAAAATTCACTTTCGAAAAAATAATCTCCCTTTCCCACTCTACAAAGAGTTAGAATATATACATATATAAGTGGACACCTAATTACCAATAATGCGTATAGCATTTTCATTTATTTGAATGCAGGATAAAAGAGCATTGCCAATCATAAGACTTGCTCACGGGCATAGGTGCCGCGGTCGGCCACGGCACCCCCTTTCCTTTATGGTTCTAATCACAACTGGCTGGCCATAGATATTTATCCAGTCAACCCATTGCTCAATTATTAAATTTGATATTGCTGATTGACAAAAATGAATATGACTGTCAATCTAACACTGATTCTAGGGAGGGTACCTACTGAACTTACTATTTCCAAATTGGAAAGATATATCACCACTATTGAACTATATATTTACTGGCGGAAAAATTATGGTCATTTTACTCTCTAAAGTGATGAATTTGGTCCCGTCAGGTGTAGTCTTCATAAATGCTGATTTATTTTTAAAATGAGCCGGTCGAGGTACCCTTTTCTGGTCAGATGTGGCATGTCAGACATTTATCCTATCCACTGGTAGAAAACATTCAACCCTCGAATTTCCTCCTTTTTAAGAATTCTTTTTATGTGCCACTTTAACACGCGAGTCTATGGGAAATGAATTAGGCCTATGAGTCCTTATCTCCTTTCCATTCATCTGATTTAGCGCCCTCTATCGTGTCTTCCTAAGTTCCTATATAGGGCACACGTGAGTAATTAGACCCCCATTTACTCACATAATAAATCATATCTCATCAATATCAATATATCACATTTCACTTTAATTAACTGACATTAATCACAATGAATATTTTAACAAAACTACAAACGTTAATCGAAACTCAAATGAGCTCAAAAAAAAGTAGAATTGCCTTAAATAAGACTAACAAATTGACCTCATTATTTAAAGTATAAATCAATGAAAACTTTATTATAGTTCGAAGGACTTACATCAAACCATCACGGTGTTTTTTCCAAAATTATTCACATTTTAATATTAGTACCAACTTTCTGCAATGATGAAATTTCCCTTAAGAAACGGTCCATAATAGGTAAATAGAATCGTTGGATTTATCCAAAGATGACATGTATTTTTTTATTCCATGTCATTCTTATAATAAGCCCTACATATCAGATTTTGGATTGTAGCTTTTATATCTCTTTCATTTTACGTGAACTTTAAATCAAACTTTGAAAAAAAAAATCATTCTTACATTTACAATGCACCAAAGATTACAACTAACTCACCGAAAAATGAGCCTTTTCACATGTGAGTCTTGAATCATCATTCAATTATAGTCTTTAGAATCATCGGACCTTTCACACGGAAAATTCGTACCGTAATTTGAGGGAAACTTGACTGGAATTCACCTCCATAGTAGGGGATTTGAATTAGTGATTGTGATTAGCGTACGTGATTCCACTTTGGTTTCACACGCGCTATAAACATTCGTAATTTGCCTTATTTTTCACTGGAATCATCATTTAAATTACGATAATTTTACCATGTAAAAGGGCGGTGTGAAAACAGTATGAATGAAAAGAAATCATGAAATTGTACATGTTATAGTTATAAATTGAATGCGCACGCGGTGTAAAGTCGTGAAAAGAAATCAGAAATATAACGAAGCATAGTTCATAAACCGATAACCCGCAATCTCTCTCTTCGTAATAATTCCTAACTTCGTAATGTAAATAATAATCTGCCACAAAGAAAACTAAAAAAAATTGTTTGTATATATTGTGATCCTCGATGATTCTCCAATAAAAATATAATTAAAAAAAAAAAAAAACTAAAAAAAAAATTATGATAAATGGAGTTTAAAATAACTTGAAGGACGTGAACATGAACTAGAATTGTAATCTACATAGCGAAATTAATCCAAGGACTTTAAGATTCTCAAGCAAACGCGTCATATCTCAGCTTAGCTGGAATATTATTTCTTTTGGAAAAGGTGAGAAGGCTAAACTGCCCATTTTCTCTGGCCTGCTAGGTATTACGAAGGTCTTAACTCGGATATCATTGTATTTTGGGGGCGTTTCATCTTTTATGACAATAGCTACCTGTGACGATGTGTGGGCCTGCAGGTCGATCCATGCTTTCTGCCCCGCACCTCAGCCGTTCCAAAGTCCGTCTAGCCACGCATGCGAGGGCAGAGAGGGGCTAAGTGTGGGGATAAATAGATCTTAACAATTGGCTCAGTGGGGGTGACGAATCTCGCAATGAAAAGAAACAAAAAATCAATGACTGTGACAAGCTCTTGAAAAAACAACGTACGAGCCGAGGGAATATGTACATATCTGCAGTGAATGCATGCATTTATGCGGAAAAAAATTGGTTGTGAGTGTCATCAGGAACGTATCTCCTCCCAGTCTTGAGGGGATGATGAGAGAGGCTGTAAAACTTTGACGACATTCTTTGCCAACTTTGGAATGGAACTCCTCACCGAGTGAAAAGTTTTGTAAGCCCGGATTCGAGATAAACGATTGCGCAAAGTAGAAGTGGATTATTCCATGTTAACCATGTTAACTGTCACATGCTTTCATCCCGCTTAGCAGAACATGTTGCTGTCTTCTACCATGAACTACACATTTTATCGATCGCCCTTCGATTGAACATCAGTTCCCTAACGGTGAGAACACATTCAAGTTTGTTTGTTATATCGACCGATCTACTGCAATCATCTGCGATTACTTGTTCACAAGGGGTTCGTGCATAATGACATGACATTGATATTAATACAGACTCCTTGCTTGAACAGTATAGCTGGGATGCATGTTTATAAAGCGCTAAATTGTAAAGTGCGAAGTATTACCATCACAACCAATACATGAATATTTAATGATTGCTGGCACGGAATATTTCATTTTGTTCAAAGAATCATCAGTACTTCTATGACTGCATCGGATGGCAATATTGTTTATTTGGAGAATTGCAGTTATATGTGGCAATAACTCACTATTCATGTTTGGATGACTTATTTGTTGGTATTTTTTTCTTCAATATAATTAAGACAATGGAGCTGGTGATTATCGCATTAGTAGGTGTGTCATCTGCGATTACTCTCATTGTGGCATTTATCCTTTGCGCCAAGAGACAATCATTTACAATCGAACATGACTACGACCCTAACTACATATCACCATCTGTAAGGGACAGTTCCTCCTACCGTACCCGACATGTCCATCAACCCATCAAGAATTTGTCAATAGAAAATGGGCATTCAAAAAATAGAAGCGAGTTAAGTAATAGCAATGATCAGGGAATTAAGACAAGTGACCCGGAAGTTAAAGTCAATAACAATGTGAAGGTTACATTTATCAAGGAAACGTCCGGTGGCACAACTTCTTTGGAGAGGAAAGATGAGGATAAAGGAAGGTCTCCAAAACAAACTGATAGAGACGACCAAGGTCAGGCTAGGGCACGTGTTCACGATATTCAGCGAGAAACGAGTAAACGGAAAGCGCCGACTGTACCGGTTGGACAGACTGTGAGTGGACAAACCAGGGATGGGCAGCCACCTATAACTCATAAATCTGTAGACTCATCTGCAGTTTCTCAACCAGCACCAACTCGATCAGATACAACTCATTCAGAGGAACCAACCTCTCAAGGACAGAAAACCACAACGTCCAATCAGAAGAGGCAATCGAAGAAGAAAGCACCGGCCCCAGTCGCGACACCCACAAAAGCTGCTGCTGACTTAATTAGAAAAGAGGCACCAACTAAACCATCATCAGCAGCTACACCGGTAAGTTCGGTTCCTACTAACACGGGAACAAACTCCTTACCTAGACCTATGAAAACAGCATCTTCTCCTGAGAGAGTCCACTATGTGAAGAAATCATCAACGCTTCCTGGAAAGGGAAGCAAGAGAATGGCTCCTGTAGCTCCAGGACAGGCAAAACCAGTTCAATTAAACCCGCACAAATCAGAGATTTCGACGTCTTCCGAAAAAGATCCAACAGAAGCCAGTCCTGTGAGTAGTTCAAGATCCCTAGACCCTCCTGCAGCAGAACATCTTACACCGGGAAATGATTCCGACAGTGAGAAAGCGAAACGACATTCTCGGAATGTCCTAGATCGTCTTCCGAGTCTGCCAAAGGAAAATTCATTCGATTCTGGTCTAGACGTTAAGCAATCTGACAATGCTTCCCTCTCAGTAGGATCAGATATCGTCGATGGTCCAGACGAAGTTGAGCCCCAGGTTTCGATAGAAGAAGACCCGTATTCCATCATCAAGAATAAGAAACTGGGCGAAGAAGATAGGGAGAATGACGTTGTTGATGGTAGTGACTCACAAAATACGTCTGCACTCGAAGGTGGAATCATCATAAACTCGAATAAAGATACAGAGCACAGTACGGATAACCCTCCAGTTGCACAGGACGACGGGGTCGTCTTGGAACTTGCTCCAGATACTGCAATTGATGGCACACTCCCAGAGGCTGTTGTCAAGGCGGAACCACCCTACGCCAAGGTCATTAAAAGGAACAAGAGGAACAGGGCAAACGTACGCGTTCATTTTAGCACAGAACATCCAGAGGAGATCAAACCTAATTACCCTCCTACTCCTGGGCCTTTGGTATCCATGATGAAGATGGAAGGTGAAGAGGCGGGTGGTAAAGATGGAGATTGTGTTGACGATCATGGTTTGGCAATACCTGAGGCAGCTAGTTATGATTGACCAGTCGGTTATTCTATAGTTTATCTGGAATAAATTTTACCCTTATTTATCAGTACACTTCGAAATTTTCAACAAACATCATGTTATCATTGTAACGCCTCTAAAGCTCCTCTCTAAATCCATATCCTCAAAAGTAGCCGTTGGTGCGAGAGCGATCTAAATGTTTACATTTCTGAGTTATTTGAATTTTTAGGATACATCTGAGTCCGAATCGGCAAATTTAAATTGATCTCTGATCAAAACGATTTAATGGGATTTGTAGTGTTATCACTTTAAACAAAATTCCATGCCTTATATTATATTGAGAAAGATTGTAAGTTTTTTTGTAACTGGAATTCTTTTTTTCAGTGACGAAGTCACTTGGTCCACATGGCCTGTACAAATCGTGTTATCGTGCTGATTCAGGAATCGTCTTTTTTTAGTTTTGTTTCCAATATGCTACAATCAATTTTCTGACTGAATTTATGTGGAACATTTTGATCAGGAACATTTTGATAAGGACCGCGATATTAACACACGCTCGGCCATCCGAAAGTTTAACTGATCCGATCGTTCTAACGCAGCTATATTGTGGCCCATACTCTACATGCGTTATTGTTGAAGTCATTTTAACAGGATTATATATTCCTCTTTAAATTTCGAGTGATCGAGTGTATATCTTTTTATGAGCTTTCAAAATCATTCAGTCACGGAATACCATTGTGAGTTCGGCAACACTAAAAACAATTGCTCAAAATTTTATTTTGTACCTATTGATAGGATACACTACGTAACAAGGGCTGCCAAAGGGGTGGGGGCTTTGAATAAATGTTTTAAAGAAATGTAAAGAAAATAAACATCTGATTCTTTTGGTTAAAGCAAAAGCCCCCACCTTCTCCCCTACAGTACTAGGCCAGCTTCCTCCCTCACTTTTAAAGCACTGCTATTTTCAACATTCAAGCATAAGTATAACCATACTAAACAAAACTCAGTTTTGAAGACCATTTTGATACGTTATTTTATTATTAAATTCAATTCAAATAAACATTTATTTTCCTCCATTTTACAAAATTTCTTGAATTACTTATAAGGTTAACATAGTTCAGTACTATTTACTTCATAAAAACCACAGTCATGCATCAGTGCATACGGGGAACCAATGACTTCCAAATGATAAGTAATTTTTCTGGGCAATAATTAGAACAAGTTCAGCTATAAGGTACTATCAAAGTTTCCTGAACCAGAACCAGAACCATTCAATCCAAGTGCTTCTTTCTTATGGAAAGTTCTGGTAATTTTTTTACCATCGGGTTTCTTCTTTAGTCAAAGGGAAAATCATTGTGGAATCTGAAATTTAACTTTATTTGCATATTGGTAAACATTTTTGTGCATCAGACCTCAATTAACGTTAATCTGGCTGATATGAAGGTCGCACGGAATAATAATAGAATATTAGACCGAGTAAACAAGATAAAACCCAATGCGAAAATGAAAAACGGTCATAAACTTTGTATTGTCAAGAGAGAACTATTTTGAGAGATATGTACTTGTGTGTATTTACCAGTGGATCATGATATCAGTGAAGCTTCATATATGTTTTCAGTGTGTATAGGCGTGTTTGCTTGCGTTATGGGTAAATTATAGTCATACTGACATTCAGATATGAACTGTATTTTTATTTCAGAAAGTAGTTGGGTGGTATCTTTTGACGAAATTCAAATCATAGAAATTTACTAAAACCACTTGCGTTTTAACACAAATGATTGTTGTTAAATGTATTATAAAACCAGCAATGTTATATAAGTCGCAAAATATTTAGGCATTTACTTAAAGCTATTCATAGTTTGCAAGAGTGTTCTAAACGTTCAATGTGCTGTATTGATTTACTTTTAATTTCGCACATTTTATAACCAGCAATATCACCAATTTCCATTCTGAGAAAGGCAACCATTGAAAGTGTTCTGGCTTAGTGCTCGGATATGTTAGTAGTTCAGTATTCAGACTATATTGCTAGACAATTTGGCTGCGGCATAACTTCCCTATGATGAAGTAGCCAAGCAAATAACACATTATTTGTGCGACCAAGCAAACAATGTTTCGTCTACAGTGCCATCGGAATCATATATTTTGGTTGAGGATTATCCAACTCACACAATAATGATAATATTGCGTGTGAGGAACTCTTATTCATGTTATGTCAACAAAGGATGGGGAGAAATTATGCTTTTCTAATAAAAGACTGACTACCCGATGAGTTCCATGCTTACAACCCACACGCGTAGAGTCAATCGATTTGCAGATATGGGATATGGACTTGATTGATCGTGCATGTACGTGAAATTGTTTGCTCAAACTTTTGAATCGTTCAAAATAAGAGGCGTCTAGACTTTGGTATAATCACGTATAAGAGCCCCCCCCCCCCATTTCACCTACATATCACTTTAGCTGACCCCCCCCCCCCCTCTGTCACTTTCGCCCCCCCCCCCATTATCATTCGCACTTCTCTTATTATTTGGAAAACTTGAATATATAATTTTGTGAGATATGTTCATATTTTACCCATCCATTCCCCCCCTCCTTGTTCCATTTCCCTCTTATTTGGTCGGTCAGGCAAGGAAGGGTGTGGGGGCAAGTCCTCTCCCACAATCTGTACGGAAGTGGTGCTTTTGATATTGTGAGCAGGCCGTTATCATTTTAAATCATTTATTATATACGTGTTTTAATTTTCGTGTTCAGACTTGAGTAATCAATGTTTTATTGCCAAAATACATTTATCATATTATAAGAATGTAAGTGTGTGGTACTGACCTGGTAATGATAACTGAGCTGTATCATATAGCAAAGAATATAATGATCATCTTATTACATGTATGTCCAAAGGTTAGAAATAATATTGAGGATTTACTTTTGATATTGATTAATCAAACGCCCCTACAAATTACTATCTACTCATTATCTGTACTTTGGTAAATGTATTTGTGTTATTTCATGCCAAAGAACATATAATAATGTTGTATTTTTGTCTGATATGGTTTTTTGTGACTTTAAATCCCACATACACATACCTGAAATGAATAGCAAAACAAGCACACCCCCTATTCTGTTAGTCAGATGTTCACCAATTCTTTATTCTTTTTACCACGCAATATTTGCTAACTCTAAAAAGAGAGATGATGTCAGTACTCTGTGCATGGATTGCATGGGGGAATGAGTTTTATTGTTATTTAAAGGATAAATCCAGCCCCCCAAAAAACTTGATTTGAATAAAAAGAGAAAAATTCAACAAGCATAACACTGAAAATTTCATCAAAATCGGATGTAAAATAAGAAAGTTATGACATTTTAAAGTTTCGCTTCATTTCACAAAACAGTTATATGCACATCTCGGTCGGTATGCAAATGAGGGAACTGATGACATCACTCACTCACTATTTCTTTTGTATTTTATTCTATGAAATATGAAATATTTTGATTTTCTCGTCATTGTCATGTAAAATGAAGTTTCATTCCTTTCTGAACACGTGGAATTGCTTCAGGCACCGAGGTCCTAATCGTCAAATTCGTGAAAACTGAAATATTGTATAATTCAAACAATAAAAAAGAAAAGAAATAGTGAGTGAGTGAAATCATCGACTCTCTCATTTGGATGTAACTGGCTCGTTCATATAACTATTTTGTTAAAAATAAGCGAAACTTTGAAATGTCATAACTTTCTTATTTTACATCCGATTTTGATGAAATTTTCAGCATTCTGCTTGTCTGATTTTTCGCTATTGATTCAAATCAACATTTTTCTGAGGTGGACTTGACCTTCAATGAGAGCAGATGAGAGGAATGCATAGTCTTTTTTCTACTTTTTATTTTCTTTTTAAGAGGTTCCATGCCTGCCGTTCCTTATTTGGGCGCTTCAAGTGGTAAATAAAAAATATATTTTTACATCAGTGATCAGCCTTCATGTCATGAATAGGCATGTATAGCTTCAGAAATATCGACTTTTACATTAGGTCATCGTCCACGTTGTGTTTCTTTGACATTTAAAAAAATTTCATATCAGCTCTGTGTTGTGGTGGACTTGACCGTATATCCAGATGCGATCATAAACAGACTATTTAAATTTTATATGCGACCCAATATGTCTTTCTCCTCTCGCTATGTTGCAAGGAAGGATTATGTTTCATTGTTCTCTTAATGACAATTTCGATATCATCCTAATTATATGATTGATGTGATTGAGTTCAACGGCGTAAATAAAGAAAATGGCGTTTTAAATAATATTATTCGTATGATTAAACTCTATTGATTCAAAGGAGAGTTGCCGCAAATAGTGTCCAAGTATTTTATGGTATTCTACTTTTTAAGAGATTGTTTGTTTGTTTGTATTTATTTCCATATAAAAAGATAAAATATATACATGATCTATTTAACATAACATACAGATGGAGGATGGCCCATTTCAGCGGTATCAATAAGATACCACTGTTCTTCCATGGGGTCCTGAGATAATGAGATAACAAGAGATAACGAGTGAATGGGGAGTGAGGGGGTGAAGGGGTACTAATGATGGGAGCAGGTGGAAAAGTGATGTTGTCGATTATCTTGGATGATATTTACGATGAAGAAAATGATGTTAATGATTGTAATGACGATAAAGTTCACGATGATGATAATGATTATATGAAGACAATGAACTCCAAGCCGTCGAAAGCATAATTTTAATTAATAAAATTTACGCTTAAATAACACAATGATATTTCCCCACACACAGGGATGGAAACGTACGAGCTATCTTTTCCCCCCAAGATAACTATCAAAATATCAATAGAAAACAAAACTGAATTATTTTAAATGCGAAACTTCCTTCTTAAGGTGATAAATATTTGGTCTGCTTTTGTGCTCTAACATTCGTTTTTTTTCTCCAAACATTAATACAAATCCTTTCATGTTCTAGGGAGATCCATCAAGTATTCATTTGCTTATTTAACATTAAATACTGAAAAGGAAACAGGCAAATAGCAATGTTTAATGTCAGATTTTTCTTGCTAGAATGTTAAACATCGCTGTTTGCACATTTTTGAAATATTTGTTTGAACATTGTTCGAACCTTTGGCAACCAATAGTTCAACTCGTAAACCAAGTTCAATGAAATCTATCCAGGTTCTATAATGTGTTCGTAATGTGTGCAATGCATGATGCTATTTTAGAGAAAACGAAACAAAACAATGACACCCCTTCCCCTTCAGGTTTCTGTGACCTTACATTGTGCAAAGGAACTTCCTTATTTTGCTGTCTTTTACTATACTTACACTGAAAAAACTCTGGTGTTAAAACTGACACAATTGTTGTTAATAGAGGACAACAACCTGAGGTGTTAAAATTACACCCTAGAGATTAAGCATAACACCAAAGAGTGTAAATGTAACAACCAAAGGTGTTGTAATAACACCTAAAGGTGTAAAACTAACACCACCAATTTAAAACCGGTGTGAAATAACTGACGTGGTCCTCTATGTACACCGGTTAACACCACAGTTTTTGCTGTGTACGGAAAACTGGGAAAACTTGAAAATCATGAATAAAAATACCCCCGAAATTCCCCTTGACCAGAAAATTGAGCCAACTCCAGTCAACTTCCCATTCGTTATGTTTTCGTATGAGATTATTACTTTTGATAAGCTATAATAAAATTGCATTGCTAATAATAAAATTGAAAATAGTGAATAAGCGCAGCAATGAGAAATCCGGGCAAGCGATAAAAATTTTCTCTTGTGAACCAGACTCTTCTCAGTTCATTATCACACAAAAATAAACAAAATAGCAAGTGAGGTACGTTCTGCTTGACTTAGCGTTGCTGCTTACAATAATGACTAAAAAACAAGAAGCAAATGACAACAACATTGTTTGACAGAGTGTAAATTCCAGAGAGCATAAAACACACGGGGAAAATCCCTTCGTATACTCTGGGCAATAGTCAGTGGTGCATTTAAAAAAGATGCAGCATTCAATTTCAACAGGATTCTCTTTTTCATAATGTTATTATCACTATCATTATTAATATCATTGATATTATTGCTGTTACTACTATAATTATTATTGTAGTTATTGTTATTATTAATATTATCATTATTGTTATTATTATCATTTATTATAGTTATTTTTATTATTAGTAGTAGTAGGAGTCGTCGTCGTCGTCGTAGTAGAAGTAGTAGTAGTGGTAGAAAAAAATAGTAGTAGTAGTAGTAGAAGTAGAAGTAGTAGTAGTAGTAGTAGTATAGTAGTAGTAGGCCTAGTAGTAGTAGTAGTAGTATAGTAGTAGTAGTAGTAGTAGTAGTAGTAGTAGTAGTAGTAGCAGTAGTAGTAGTAGTAGTAGTAGTAGTAGTAGAAGTAGTAGTAGTAGTAGTAGTAGTAGTAGTAGTAGTAGTAGTAGAAGTAGTAGTAGTAGCAGTAGTATAGTAGTAGTAGTAGTAGTAGTAGTATAGTAGTAGTAGTAGTAGTAGTAGTAGTAGTAGTAGTAGTAGTAGTAGTAGCAGTAGTAGTATACTCTTTTCATCACTATCACTATTATTATCACCATTGTTATCATATCTTCTTCTTCTGGGGGCCGTTTCATAAAGCTGTTCGTAAGTTAAGAGCGACTTTAAGAACGACTGGTGATCCTCTCTTACGCGGTAAACCATCGCCAATTTATTATATCATTTACCACAAGAAAGGATCACCAGTCGTTCTTAAAGTCGCCCTTAACTTACGAACAGCTTTATAAAACACCCACCTGGTATGTCTGGCTTCACAATTCTTAATGCTATTCGATATTCCAAAATGCGTACTGCTCCCAAATGCGAACTATTCTAAAAAGGATTGTAGGTATATTTACATTACTTCCCAAAGCAAAGAATTGCAGTTATGTGCAGTCTAACGAATTATTAATTGTACATTTAAGTTAGTTCACAGTGCCAATATATTTTATTAGTTGATCGAAAGATGGCAGCAGATCATTTCTTATTAATAGTACCAGTTCGTAGTTACTTCATGGGCAATTTTGGTCAAATGACCTTTCATTTCTTTCATCATAATAGGCAGATTTCAAAGCAAGATATTACGTAAGCTTGCCTTACATAGCAGGATGAAGAAACTGAATAGACCAGGTGACTAGAATAGCACACCAATGAACACTTAATGAAGGTATTTGTTGCATTCCTACTTTGAAGCATATCTTAGCATGTTGCACAATGTACTTGACAAACTGTGAAATACCAGTCGTTCGTGGAAGCATTGTTGTTTTTTTGTGGATGTAAATGAAAACGACAATTCAAAAGAATATATGAATAATCAAGACATCAAAGTTGGTGCTTATCTCATTAGATTTTAAAGCACCATGTCACTTTAGTACAAATGATCTTCTTCTGATCATGCGTAGAATCTTTTGATCATGCGCAGAAAGGAACTACGAACTGGCTTGTAATAAAAGACAGCCTTCAATGTGAATCCAATCAATACTACTGAAGTCATAGCAATTATTACACTATTTCATTTTTAAAATGGTGGCTCAGCGGTAGAGCGTCCGCCTCATGAACGGGAGGTCGTGGGTTCGATCTTTGGCCGAGTCATACCAAAGACTTATAAAAATGGGACCTTCTGCCTTCTTGCTCGGCGCTAAGCATTTAGATTGGAGAAGGGTAATTTAATAACATGTTGTGTTATGCAGGGCCCGCTGGTAGAGCAGTTTCCTAACTGAAGTGGCTACCCTGGGTAAATAAAACGTTATTATTATTATTATTTATTATTTATAGATATTGTAATATGGGCTCTCTTCAGAAAATACTCATTTTTTACTGTTTTTTATCGTTTTATAAATTCGATTTATAAAAATCACCCCATACATCTCGTTTTCAATGCAAATCTCTTTCTTTCTTTAGTTTTTTTTTCCATCATTTTCGTTTTAATGAAAGTAGCACGTGTTACTCCCCGAATTCTAATTTGCAATATTACATTAGTGTTTGTCTTTCCAAACGTACTGCATCTACTATCGGAAGGACTTTTTTCCCAAGAAAAACCTAATTCTGGCATCTACGGAAAAGTGACTTTAAAAAGTCCATCCCTTGAATTTTTATTCATAAAATCGTGATTTAACATCCATTTCAACCATGTAAACGGTTACTTATACCTCAGAATATCGAGGGAAAATGGAACATTGCTCATCTCATTTTCGTAAGAACCTGCATGGATGCAGCGGCATTTGAAAGACTCTAATCACATATGTTAAGATTTACTTGCAGAACGAATGAATGAAAGATAAAGCAGCCGAAGAAAGGATTTGTGATATTCAAACTTACCCATGGCAAACAAACGTCGAAACAGAGGATGCATAATCTGTCTCTTGTGGTAAAACCAAATACGACAAGACTCGCCAATAGGCAAAACAAATAAAATAATGCGCATATACACCTTAAAATTCCAATGAGTTTTATGATACATTGGGCGTTGGGTCGGTTAGGGTTTAACAGCAAAAAATAAACAAAATAGATTTTTGTTTTAATTAATCGATCTGAAATAATTACAGGCTGTATAATAGAGAGCTATTTCTGGAGAACTTAATATCAGGAATTCAATCAGATATGCCACGCCTAATGAATTCACAAAATAATTGGACTTGGGTTTGCATTATTAACTCGACCTCTCTGCTATATGGGACTATCATAGCATGGTTCTACGAATCATCGACCACAGCAAACGTGTGAACGATGCATCGCGACCATTTCTTTTGACAAGATGCTTTAAGGAGAGGGTAAGAACTACATAGTTTTTCTTCTTTTATTTCAATTATAAATCGTTTTCATAGTCAAGAGAGATGTAACAAGTAAATTAATGGCAATAATGTGGTATCATTCACACAAAAAAATAGACATATGCCTTTTTAACCATCATAAAACCAGAATGCACTTTTTTATTAGGGGGGGGGGCAATCAGTACAAGCTTTGAACAAATTGCAAGACTCCATAATACAAATACTTGATTGCAGTTTTCATTGAACACTCCCTTAATTTTATCAGTTTATTAATTAACAGATTATCGCGTATCGCGACAATAAAACCAATAAACCTTGAAATTACTAAACAATAGGCTTCATTGAATTGGTTATTAGTATTTGCATCCAGGAACTTGAAGATAGAGGTTGATAAACACAATTTGATATTTATATAACTTTTGCAATTACAGTAAACAGTAAAACTATTAATGGAAATGAAAATTTTCCGAAATTCTCAGATATTTCTTCATTCAATGTTGTTCCCAATCGCCTATCACACTATGCGTTTGCATAATGAGTTGGGACCCTGGCTTAAGCGTCACCCTCTCTCGTTCTTTCTTTAAGAACATGGTGTTGGTCAGTTTTGGGGTATGATCTCAGCTCTTGGTTACTGTACGATCTGTAACACGTTCGAGATGGGGGACGAATATGACCTCAGAGTGAGAAACTTGCTTCAACTTTTGTTTCCACCTTCCAGCATATTTTCATTCAAATTGGTAAACGTGTGATGTCTATGTTATTTTATTCCATCCTTCAGCACCCACCATCGCAGGCATTCAGTCGGCCAAGGCTACCTCGATCGCGGTCGTCTTATTGTTCTTAGTTTTCCAAGCCAATAACTGAATTCATGCAAATTGTCACGATACCACGACGTCACATCGTCTTTATTTGGATTGCTATTTTGGAATGATGAGGCATGAGTTTTAGCAACAAAAAAAGAATAAAAGAAGAACTTGTTGCAAGCCGGTGGCCGACACTGCCTTTTACTTATTGCAAACTATGCCGAACATTTTGAGAGGAGACGAGAGTAATTGAACGTTTGTGATCATTATCAAAGTATATCCATGTCTGCAACATGCATATTTTACCATTGTTGTGAGTGCGAATCGAATCTTGATTGTCAAAATCGATACGAGTTGGACAAATCTTCCCAGAAACATTTTAGTTGAACTTTCGATAATACTGCAATACCTTCTGGTCTCCAACGTATAATTTTCTTAGCAGCTAGACTTCTAGCACTCTTTAAATACTTAACAGACTGGTTGAATGCGTTTTTACCAGACCAATATGATTGGTAAAATGGGGTTCTCAGCATATTGCCAATGGATGCCCTTTATAGTGGCCATGGTCTCTCTCGTAGTCCAGGAAATATCTGCCCAGTGCACCAGTGAACTATCAGTGTCGACATCCAACTTTTCACCGGAATCGGGAGACTTTCTCATATTCTACTGCAACGTCAGTTCGGCCAACTTCGAGAGGGCGTCCTGGTACCGTGGAGAAACTCTTCTAGTGATGGGGAACAGTAAGTTTGTGGAAGACCCTCGGGTGCTATTACCAGGCGAAGTGGATGTTGGCGATGGTTGCTTCAATTATGGTATGGCCATTTTTGGTGTGTCTCCAGATGACGCCGGAGAGTTTTATACCTGTCGCATCAATAACGACACATCAGCACCGTTGGACATAGATGTAATCGTTGTACCGGATAGCATATATCCGATGTGCCACGCTGATCTACAAGTTGGCGATTCTGAAAACGAAGATGGCACTATCACATTGACCTGTCGGACACAAACTGGCAATCCTCCTTGGACACCTGCATGGGGATCAATGATTCAAGGTGGAGTCGAGAATGTTTCAATGAGCGGAGAGTTTACGACGAGTCTTCTGGACCTTGCGGTCACATCCGAAGTGCTTGGATCAACCTTTACTTGCTCTGCTGCATGTAATATGAGTCATGATAACTGTGTTTCTGGTAGTGCGCGGAACTGTTCTGTCGGTGCCCCATTCACGGCTTACCCGGTGTCTCAGCGGATTGAAGCAGGTGGTGATGCAAACTTCACCTGTGAGACATCCATTCGTAATCACACGGTGGGGTGGAACATTCCTGCCAGCATTCAAGGAACAACTGTGAGTATAGACTGTTCTGATGACAATTCTACGTGTGCCATTATACTTATTGATATTGATCCTGCTAGTAATGGGACACAGTTCCAATGTTCTCTAAAGAAAATCGGTTCAAGCGAAATTCTCACTGAGATCGTAAGTACCTTGCTAGTTGTTGCGGATAGTACTACTCTGAATGCAGCTACTACGATGATGACAGAAACTGCCATTTCTAACAAAACGGTGAGTTCGCCGAAACCTGGGACTGAAGCTACTAGTATGCGCACAACCATACCTTCTGTATCAACCGTTGGGCAGAATACTTCTCAACAGCACTCCTCCACTCCATTCATAACACCACCACCACCACCACCACCACCGCCATCCCCTCCTTCAACTGTAACTATGCCTGTCACAACCACACCCTTTTCTAGCACCACTGCTTCTACAACAATGTCAGCAACTACAAAAGCGGCAACAACCCCTACCAGTTCTGTTTCTACGACAACTCCTATCACTTTTGTTCCTACGACCACTCTTGACACTTCTGTTTCTGCGACAACTGCTACTACTGTAATTACGACCACTGCTACAGCGATCGCAACAGACCCTTCCTCCGTAGCCACCACGAGGATGCAAACTACACCAGTCATTTCACAACAATCGACACAGGCACCTGTGCGTACGGTCAATGCATCAATGGAAACGCCAATTCCAGACCTAGGAGAGAACAGTTCAGCGGGAGTAAGTATCGCTGAAATCATTTCGATAGTCGTAACGATATCCATTCTCCTAATCGTCCTCATCATTTGCTTCACCTGCTTATTGATTCGCAGGAATGCCTCCGCGGAGAAGCGCGGGAGACTCCGCAGGGATGCTGCAATGTTAGATTCGCAGGCGCCCTCTCCGTTCAATGCCTACGATATGCAGACTGTTCTCGGAGGCAAAGACGCTAAGGAAATGAGTGGACCAATAGAGGACAAATCAGACAAAGCTGATGAGCCTTCCGGTTATCTCCTTCCCATACCCTACTTAGATGCGGATGATGTTGATGATAATTCATTCGATAATCCAGCATTCGAAAAAGACCCAGATGTGTACGCATCCATTCCTTCAAAATCGAACTCAGCTGGATCTTTCCAGGGTACGCTCCCACGTCATAATGGATCAATTGACCAAGGATATTACGAGCACTATCCTGACCCAGAACTAGGTGGTGGAACTCGTGTAGTTCATGGTATTATAAGTACGGTTTTGTAATTATTTAAGTAATATTCCTCACTTCTGTGTTTATTGACGGTGTTTCTAAGCATGGTGAATTTTATTTGTTAATCATGATTATTTGTTTATTAAACCAAATAATTAAATACATGAGCAATGTAAGTTACCGTCTCCTTAAAAAGTGAAAAGAAAACATGTGAATGGGTGCTTAAAATGAAGTGATTTTTTTTATATATCATTTTTTTTTTTAGACAGGTACAGTAAAACATGAATGTAGACTTACAGATGAAGACGGCATTTCAGCTCAGGCAGGTCGGGGTTCATTTTCTCATTTATTGCAGAGAATTGAGTCAATTCATTTTCAATGTAACGTCTATAGTATTTCAAATTATGTTTTCTTATATATCAAAATTTGCTTTGTATGAAATGTTCCATTTCTTGATTTGTATGTTTCAATCATTTTTTAATATAAAGTTTAAACATCAATTTCAAAATGATATTTGACGATGAGTATACATTTTAAAAAAATCAATAGTTTTGAATGATTAAATAGCCAGAAAATAATTATGGATTAATTTTATTGTAAATGTATTATTGTTCATGCTCTGAGAAATTTATGGTAATCGGTTATTGCCAGGCTCATTTCCGAAAGTTGGTAGTTGACTAGGCATATTTATTCATTTGAACTAAAGATAATTTGTTTGCCTGTATTGGCAGATTGATGAGCTTAATATAAGTGGTTATATGTAAAAGAATAATCATTGTGAAACATAATACATTTCGTTTTTGCTGGTCAAAATCGTTAATTGTGTTTAAAATGGAAAACTCTTTTCAGGAAGATGATATAAAAAACAAAATAAAGACATACATGTACATTATTATAGTATTTTTTCGACATGAATGAATGAATAATGATATTGTCAATTTAAATGGTATTTTAATTGATAAACAAGTATCTCGCTTATTTGCATCATTTCATATTTTCTTCCCTATAATTAATTCATTCTAACCCCTCTCTCTTTCGCTCACCCCCATCAATATTTCCAATCCCATCACTCACTTACTCACTCATCCCCTAGCTCACTACCTCTCTCCCATCTCCCTATCTATTTTAAGGCCTGGTCACACCGCCCGAGCGTTGTTGTAGCGGTCGTGGAGCGGAGAGAAAAAATATCACCGCTCGCTACCGTTCACCATTTTCGATTTCGATTTTTTTGTTTTTGTTTTCGATTTTTTCCAAAATTTTTTGAGCGAAATTCGACCCTCTCTCCCTACCGCTCCACGACCGCTCCAACAACGCTCGGGCGGTGTGACCAAGCCTTTATGCATGTATATCTCCTTTATTACAACCATTCTTTCTCCTTTTTTTCTTCCCACCTAGTGTCTATACTCCCTACGTCATCTTGCACATTGTAATTGTAAAAGAAGATAATTGCCCATGTTTCTTTAGTCTAGAAATGCTTGTGCAGTTCCGGCGACAATTATACATCCATTTATTTTTCTTTCACAGTTGCGGACTTTAGACAAAATGATGACACACAGGCATTTTGTGAATTTCCTAGACATCAAGCATACTGTAAATCAATAAAAAAATGTATAAAGATATACAGGAGTGACTTAGTTGGGTTGTTTTTCTTCACACGTGTCATCGTAACAAACCAGTGCTTTCTGTTTTCAAATGAAACTACAATTCAAGCGATACTGCTAAACGAAGTAATGTAAGGTGGTTGGGGTCAATCTCATTTTTGCCACCCCCCAAAAAAATTATATGGGAAATAGATGTAATTCGAAATTGATGGCGATGAAATTTGAAGATCAACCGCAACGGTTACTATGTAGCTATGTTAATACTATTGGTCACGAAAAGTAATAACTCAGCAAAACTCATTCAATGATAATGTATTATACTATATAATGGTAATAGAAAACTTTGCTCATTCTCCTGAGGACGACAAGAACACACTTGTCGAAACGTCGACATTGGGTGGTCCTTTTCAGGACCAATACTTGCCCAAGAATATTTAAATTGGCATAAAATTTTACCGTGTAGACAGACACCATTTGAAATTTTGACGATAGTTATGCCCCGAGTGTGTGGTTATGAGCCCCCCCCCCTTCGCACACACACACACACACACACACACACTCACTAAACAATACATAAGCTTCCAAAACGCATATTCTATGGCCTCATAGCAATCTGCTTCAGCTTTTATTTTTGAAATATTTGCATGAGATTCTTCTTTTAAAACTCTCAGATCTCTTACACATGTATAACATTTATCTATTTAACCGGTTAATCTGTGTATCGGTTACAAAAATATCTAACGTGTCAATAATCTCCTGAAATTATGTCAGCAATGCAAATGAACAGCCATTTTTACTTTCTCTCCTGCCTACCAATGTTAATCGAAAAGGTTCGTTCAGTCTAAAGCTTCATGCGGTCGGTGTTCTTGTTGATTTTGCATTCATTAAAAGTCAGTTTATATCAACATACCTTTGAACCATGATGTTTTATGTAAGTAAACACAAAAAGCCCGAAAAGAAGAAGGGCGGAGAGCGGGAGAGAAATGGAAACTGAATAAAGGTGACATGGGCACAAAAGAGGGAGCGGCAAGAGTGGAATGAGAGAGTATGAGAAAGAGTGATGTGAGGGAGGGTTGGTGAATTGGTGAATACTAGCATTAGATTATTGTTGATTTTAATCTGAGCTCTGTTGTACAAAGAGTTACGATTGATCTGATCAATCGTAACTCTATGGAAATCCATCAGTGTCCCTTTTACGCAAAAGAAGCGCAGTGAATTTTCAAGAAAACAACGAAGGCATGAATATACATCACAGCTAGAAAATATTTTGAACAAACGTGCATAATAGATGTTGACGTTGCTGGCCGTCCATAGTTGCGATTGATCGGATCAATCGTAAATCTTTGTACAACAGGGCCCTGATATGATCTGAATGCCAGATGTGCATTCATACGATTAAGCATCGTCAAAGGTCCTCATATATTATGATCATAATATGAATAATATCAAGAAAATATCACACATATTCCAAGCCCATGTGAATAACTTAAAGATAACAAATGCAAAGCTTGAGTGACTAACGTGGGAAAAGTTTCAACAATATTTTTAATAAAGTGCTTGCCACGGACAAAGCTTTTATCTGAGACCAATCAGTTACAATACAATCCTGCAGGTATATTACAATGTATGCCATTTATATATTTCGGATTCATTGGCGTTATTGAAAAGCAGGAAGTATAATGCCATTGAACAGGATAAGGAACGAGTCTATATAGCTTAGTAACTCTTAGATTTCGCCACCCCAAAGAGTGAGTGAGAAAGAGAAATAGAGAGAGAGAAAAGGAGAGAAGGGGAAGAGAGAGGAGGGATGGGGAAGAGAGAAAGAGAGGGGGTGAGAGGAGGGGAGTGAGAGAGGGAGAGAGAGAGAGGGGGGGGGGGTGAACAGCATCATTAACATTCTCGTTTCCATGGAGACATCTCCTACCAGAACGATGATTATTCCTGTTGAAATTTTTTTTTTCACCACGAACCAAGTCCAATTTCAAATCAAGGGAAAAATAATGAAGAACTTTTCAGTTCATGGTCATCTCGTTATTATAATATTGTTGACACCTTTGTAATAACAATTTACTTTTGATAAATGGAATGGAATGGCCTCCTTGCTTACTGTATTGTATTTTGAAGAGGCAGTTTGAGCGCAGTGATTACTCGTAACTTAATGACCATTTTCCCTTTTTTCTTTCCTTATAAGTTTCTGAATTTATTTCCCTTATCAATCCTCTCAACCAAAGTAAAAAAAAAATACTCTGTACTAAGACATCATTAAGTACACAGAAACTATATCATTTAAATTACACAAAATGTATGTATGTCAGAGGGAAAGAAAGTTGTTGAACTACAATACAGAGACATGTATTTTAAAAAAAAAACCTCAACTCACCGTAGAGTCGACGCAGTTCTAATAGCTCGAAAATTTCGAAAGGTCTGTAAAATTAATGAGTGAGCAGACGTTGGATACAGGCCGCTGTTGTTTATGCCGTATTTTTGAAAGTATTTTTGTTTTGTTTTCAATTTGACTATAGCCTTTGGCACATTAGGTTACTCGTCAAAATACAAAAAAGTAATTAAGAAAAACTATGTTGTGGAACATTGTCAATTAATTTGTGTTGTATTTCAAGTCCAGTTTATTCAGGAACATTCTTTAGTACCATTAAGATTATTCCAGAAATACAAAACCTATGCCTGTAATAGTTGAAATTACATTTTATTTTAAAGAAAAAGAATGCCAAGGCCTTATTCATACATCTTGAAATACTGTCAATTAAAGTAGAATGTTTGTACAGGTATATAAGAGAGGCATTAAATTGGGCTCGGAAAGGTAAAACTCAATTGCACCACTATAATTATAGAAAGTCTTGTCGAAAATAACGGTAGGAGGTATCCCTTTTACTCTACAGAAAACGGAGTGATCTCGACAAAAAAACCTGCTTGGATACGCTTCAGTGGAAACGAACTATTGTCGTACGTCATTACGTCACAAATTCAACCCTTTGTAAATGGTCCTTGATTTTTTCTCTCTCCTTTTTCTGGATGTTAATATTTAAGACCTGACTGCCTTATATGGAGAGCTATTGTATACAGGTATTGTGGGAGTCGGACACAGGTTGACAATAGAGCTTTTGGGGTTACTCATATAGAGACTATACTTACGGACCCTAATGTTTATCAGTCTCGTATGGTTGGTCACACGAAATAGACAGGAAAGGTTTGGATATCAAGTTCTCAAGATGAAGATCAATTTGCCAGGACTCTGCGGAGGGCGCATATGGCTCCTTCTAAACGTCTTAGCGATTCAAGACGTTAATCGTCTTGGTACTCAAGCACAAACAGACGATATCGGCATGTGTAGTCTTCCCTTACAGGAAAATGAAACAGGACAAACCTTAAATATTGGAGACAACCTGACTTTATACTGCGTTACTGATACTGAACATTCAAGGAATCAACTGACTTGGTTAAAAGATGACGCCGTTTTGCAAGGTGATGATAGAGTTATAATTACGAATCAACGTGCCCCTTGTACGTTTGTTCCAGGAAAAGTACAAGATGAGAATTGCTATTCTTTGCGCATATCAATTTCTAATGTTAGAAGCACCGACGAGGGACTTTATATCTGCCGAGGAGAGGATCGAGAAAACGGAACAATTTACGTTCGGGTCACAGAGAAGCCCTCGACTACGACATTGACCTTGATGACTACAATATCAAGTACGATTCCGACAACTCCGATGACGCCATCGTTGGTGATGCCAACTTGCTCTTCAAACATGACAAGCGAAGATGTTCTCTCGCCGAGCGATCACATAATGTTCACGTGCACAACAGACATATTTACCTACTCATCGGGCTCTTTAGATTGGCTAGGAAACGAAAACATACAGATGAAAAATAATAACACATATTCAACAGGCCTTGTTTTGGACGTACGGCGAGCTCTTACAGTACATCCAGTGTGTGCTTTTTCGTGTGGTGAAAATGTCCAGAATTGTGAAGAGGAAGGATTGTCGTGTCAGATGCCCTTGCTTTCGGTGAGTCCACTACGGCAGGAAGCAGAAGTAGGAGGGAATATCAGTTTCATGTGTGAGATCAATTTGAAAGGTTACACCGTTGGTTGGTTCGTTTCTGGTACTACTAAGTTTGATAATGACCAACTTGAATTCACAAACTACAATGAAAGTAGAAGCTCTGTATTTACGATCAGGAACCTTCGGCCTGATCAATCAGGGACTCTCTTTTGTAGAGCGCGGAGAAATGGAGTGGGATTGGGTACATCTTTGGCCGCAAGGTTTGAGGTGACATCTGCTCCTGAGACGTCACCAAGGACTGAAGACCCAGGAAGTAGTACCCTAACCACCAAGCTTCCTACCATACCCACCATGCCTGCCACTCCAGAACCACAACCTACTACATGGTGTTTGTATTTACCGAGACCGAATAACGTCCCAACATCCGCGTCTCCGTTAAGCCTCAATCTCATCATCACCATCGCAGTCTGCGGTGGCGTCGCCTTCATCATCCTCATCGCCATAATAATCGGCATCGTACGCTGTCGACGACGTGATAAAGATCATCCCATCGCCATCAACCCCGTCATGGCCTTTGGCGACATGAGTCACGACAACCCCGTAAACATGGACGTCCATTTTAACGTCTACTCGCAACACGATGTCTACGACGGAGGCAAAATATCGTCCGACGTCCTTCGTATTGATAGCTCAAAGAGAATCCCCTCGCTTATCCGAGGTCGTCAAAACGGTCACACCCGCACAGATAGAACTTCATCGTTTATACCAATTACAGAAGACGAAGTCGACATCGACGAGGGGAGGAGTAAAGAGAACGATGAGCCGGGTAGAAAACTTAGTTATTATGTCGAAAATGACGTCTATGTTACATTCGACTCTAATGCATAACTGCATTCCAATGACATAAGACACTTCTAACAATATGAAATTCCCACTGCAAAGAGGCCATGATCGTGTACGCCGGAATATGATTGGGCCTATTTATCACCAACATTGTTTATCAACAATTTCATGTATGCATATTCGATATGTTTGATACAATGTAGACGAATCCAGAGACATTAGAAATCTACTATGCATGTTATGTTTCGAATATGCTGACACGTAGTTATTAAGTGAAAAGTATTACTGAAATAATGCAAAATATTATGAACTTATGTGATAATGAAAAAAGTAGGTGATATTCCAAACTCCAAGCTACCCATGCGACCAAACAATTTTCCTTTCTTAAAAAAAACCTGTTCTATTTGACAGATTTTTACTTTAGTATTGAAATAAGATGTACTTGAAGAGTTTGCAAATGGTATTTCATAAAATCTGAAGTGCAGTCTAGTGGTTTCATAATCCATTAACGAGGTTTACCCCGTGATCTTTCTCGAAAGGGTAAATGGAGAATTGGTGAATCCTTGCAGAAATGTTATTAGTTTTTATATTTATATTATTAGTATAAGTATTACTATTATTATCAACCAGCAGCTTGAATCTCCTTCACGCTCTGTTTGTTTTATACAATAATACCATCTACTTGCCATTCATATATCTCAATGCTTATCAATCGAGTCATTAATATGACCTGTTTCGTCGTTGTCTTTCACGTTGGTGTTTTTATGAATCAAAAACAGTACTTATAATATAATTGTAAAGATTTTGCAAACGGAGTGGAACAAGTTTCGATTTAAACCTTCTATTGGTTGAAATTGACATGACTTGTATAAGTGATGTCTGACAAAGTAATGTAAGATTAACGATTTAATTTAGCATGTTTAGAGAGTGCAATATATTGGATATATATTTTACAGAAGAAAGAATCTTGCAAGTAAACAACATATAAATAAATGAAATATTGCATGCAAAATTATAAACTAGTCCTACTTCCTGATACATGACTTTGGGGAAAAAATAGTATTTACATTAATGAGTAATTATAGCTGATTGGGAGCCCTGGAGCATAAAATTAGGTATTCATAAAAGCATGAAAGTCGCCATTCATCATTTTCTGCAAACTTTATTTAATTCTGATTTTTTATTATGAAAACATAAAAACGAGACCGAACCAAAAGAAATCTAGCAGTGAATATTTTGTGTTTATGATAACATCAATAAGCTTATTGCTAAACTAAGAGAAGAATCTGCAATATCTGTCATGTAAAGGAAGGTGCTATAAGATTATGACGTCATATTCAGCAGCCTCTCTTAGTAGTGTTTTTCACAATTGGTGAATCAACATTGAAAATGAGAAAACCACAATTTATGAGACCAGGGGGGTATTTATGAGACCAGGGGGGTGTTTCACAAAGATTTAAGTATGACTTAGAGTCGCACTTAAATACCGAGTTGCGTACGGTATGAAAGGCTTGACCGCATTGGTCAGATCGTGTGATGAGGACGCGCACTAATGCGTATCTATCAATAAGATCGCGCGTTGCATATCATGTACGCGTCGGCATTTAAGTGCGACTTAAGTCATGCTTAAATCTTTGTGAAACACCCCCCAGGATTACATTCTATTTTCAAAATTCAATGACTAATTGACTAAAACCTAATACGTATTTCGTCAGAAATGATAACTTTTCTGCATTCTCGTTGCTCTAACCAATGACATGATAGAGTTACAAATTATAGAATGGTAGTCTCAAATTTCCAGACCATGCATGATTATATTACAGAGGAATAAACTGCAAAGTGATAAAGAAATATTAATGAGGTCTTGTTGTGATGCAATAGCGTTTATTTGGTTTGTTACTTTCATTACGGTTTAGATAGGTGCCATTACATCTTTAAAGATAATTTAATATTCCTTAATCATCAATTTCCCAAGTTAATGCAAGTGTTACAAATTAGGCCTATTAATAAAGTAACGAATGCCAAACATTTTACCTTCGTATCTTATTTATGTCCTTATCCCTCTTTTTATTGGAGACTATTAGGTACTTTAACAACATTGTTATGGGGTTTAAATTAATATATTTTTTCCCCAAAATAATGTACTCCTAGTTCCATCTAATTGATTTTGCAAGATACGATGGTCTTTAACATGTTTAAGGCATTTTTTGTTTCATGTTATAATATATATATACATACATCTACCATGACGTATCACTTGTTAGTAAAGTAGGCCTACTTCGTTTGTTATACATAGTATTTTTAAAGCTCATAATGATAAACAATAGCACTGCATGTGTGATGATATCAAATCATGCATCCAGATGTCAGTTCTGCTTTTAAATTGAAAAATTGACAAGCTTAATACTTTTCCGAAAATCTGGCCAAGATATCTTGCAGTTATTTTGCAAATATATCAATTGGAAATGCATCTGGTCGTTATAACGACAACTGAATATGACTTCATGCAAATGTATTTATTTTCTTTTATTTCATTCATTCGATGACATTTGTGAGCGTAAATAAATGGCATCTAATCAATCGTTTGCAATGGCGCCCCCTATAACATCCCAACCCGATTCGTCGTAAAAACATCGGAACACCAAGTTTTACCACCCTCTATCCCTTTTCAATGAGTAATATTCCACAAGAGATTAAGTTGTCGATGAGCAGTTATCCCCTGCTTCTTCCTCTTCCTTGCCAAACTGAACAATAAAAGGGATAAAAATTGAGAGACGGGCTAATACTGTGGTAACAGATATGGTGTGAACTACCAGTAAACTTTCCTTTTATAGAACGACGGATCTCTAGAAATAACCTGAATTCAACATAAAATAAGGGTAATAAATTCCATACGAATGAAAATCTGCCGTCTGGTTTCGAGTTGGCTTCGTAAAAATGATGTGTTAGCAAACGAGCTGTGGGTAGAGGTACACAGCAAAAACTGTGGTGTTAACCGGTGTACATAGAGGACCAAACCAGTTATTTTACACCGGTGTTAAATTTGTGGTGTTAGTTTTACACCTATAGGTGTTATTACAACACCTTTGGTTGATACATTTACACTCTTTGGTGTTATGTTCAATCTTTAGGGTGCTATTTTAACACCTCAGGGTGTGGTCCTCTATTAACACTAATTGGTGTCAGTTTTAACACCACAGTTATTATAGTGTAGCACTTAACTCTTTGATTCACACTGCACGTGATACAAGCTTTCCTTAATATTTTCATTAGGTTAACCTATAATAATGATTATATTAACAATAATGATGATATTTCTGCAACATTTATATAGGGTTAAATACAAATGTTACGAAGCGTTGCATACTATTACCCCGGCTACCCTAATCGGGCGCATTGAGCATTCAAGTAATTCCTTCCTACCGGGAACCCATTACTACTCATGGGTGGAGAGTGGCAAATGTAGATAAACGCCTCGCCAAATGACGCAAGAGCTGCGATGGAAGAACATGTATCCGTATGAACGCTGATAAAGTTACCAGATTTTTTTATGTAGTATCGAACAGAGCAATTACAATGCAAATGTAATAATTACAAGGCATGTTAATAGAAAATTCACATGGTTTTTTTCTTCTCTATTTGAAAAAAAGGAGGAGCAAAGGAGAAAAAAATAACATAAAAAGAAAGAAAGATGGAAGATGATGATTAAGAATTATGTGTTCTCTAAATACATGGGCGGAAATCCCAGAGGGGACAGGAGGACGCGTCCCTCCCCCTATCCAAAAGGGGGTACAATATCAAATGGCCCCCTACTATTTTTGGTATCTTATGACGGAAAGAAATACATTTTTTTTTTACTTTTCAAATTTATTTTAGTCGAAATCATCTGACATTTTGGGTTACAACCTGTTTTGTGTGTAAAATTTTGTAAAATTTTCCAGCCCTTGGTCCCCCTAACTTTGGTGAGAGATTTCCGCCCTTGGTAAATACTATTGCGCGTTTTAAGTAGCCTATTGCAAAATCGTAAGATTGTTTCAAGCGATAGAGTACTTTTAATTATCTGAGTCAAGACTAAATTCAATTCAATTCAAGGTTTATTAAAAACATGAGTCGCAGCCAAATGGCTGAATTGGTCATGTATACAAAGTAAAATGGTCTTTTCTGGTGTAATATACAATATTGCCCACTTTGTTTTAGAATACTTCTCAAATACTTGCTAAGCGTTGCATTTTAAAGCAGTTTACTCATCTAAAGACATTGAAGAGCAGGGGAGGTAAATCGTACCTCTGTGGAACTTCCTGGCCAAGGTTCTAATACGAGAAACCTTTGGGATGATATAAAATCCCATCCAATGTGCCTATCTAACACACCTATGTAGAGCCACGTGTCCGAGATAACTATAGTTCTACGGTCTATGAAAATTGTCTAATTATTTTTAATTCAACTTGTGTCTTCCGCGTTTCAAACCCCGGGGGCGGGGGGCCACTTCCATTGACGAGTGGATACCATGCGCCACCAAGGGGTCTCGAAAATCACCCTAAACACGTATTTTTCAGATTCTGAAAATGCACCCCTTAACAAGTATTGGCGTGTGAAACCCTACCCTTTACAAGTATTGAAAACGATACTCTTGGCAAGTATTCCCTGAAATGAACCCCTAAACAAGTACAGCGATATTTTATTGTTATGTCACGCGTCTGTCGGTCGTCGGTTTTATCTTTACACACCATTTTAGTACGGCCCCACCTTTCACCTCGCGCATATCGGACTCTAAACACGTAGTGTAAGGGCAAAAAGGACATCCTTTATAAATTTTTTTCAATTTTGTTTTATCATCCCCGCAAATGTGACCCTAAATACGTAGCTTTCCTAGCGAAATAGATACCCTTTTTTCATTATTTTTGTGTTTTTGACACCCTTATCACGTTACGTACGTAACGTGCCCTATCTTGAAAAAGACATCCTTTTTACGTGTTTTTTTGGGGGTCGCACATGGTATCCACTCTTCAATGTAAGTGCCCCCTCCCCCGGGGTTTCAAAGTTTAAGAGTCTCTTTCATCATCTGACGACGATCGTGCAATCTTTTATGGGTTTTTTTTTAAGTGTATATTCAGTGGATATGAGAAAATAATAAGATTGAAACAAGAGAGAGAAAAAAAGTTTAATTTATGATCCGTTGACGTGTCTCATTTCATTTAATGAATATACTCGGTGTTTTAAAGGAGAATGAAACCTTTAAATCAAGACAGCTCAGTGTGGGAAAACAGAAAAATCAAAGAAACAGATGAACGAAAAAATGAGAAATATCAGACAAATAATAAGAAAGTTATGAGCATTTGAATATTGCAATCACTAATGCTATGGAGATCCTCAAATTGGCAATGCGATAAAGATGTGTGATGTCACTTGTGAACAACCTTCCCCATTACTTTAGTATATATTTTAGTGAAACTGCCTCTTTTATCATCAGTTTATCATCATCTATCAGTAGATAATGCGTTTTTTCTATTGGAGGGCATGTAATACAGTATTTAAAGAATACATGATGTATTCTTTAAAAATATGTAATACAGATATTTAAAGAATACATCATGGATAAAGAGTTTGTATCACCATAAAAATAAATTTAGAAAAATAAAAAACAGACAGTTTGGGGTATTTTATAGTCCATCAAAGGGAAAGTTGTTTACATGTGACATCACACATCCTTGTCGCATTGCCAATGGGAGGATCACCATAGCATTAGGGATTGCAATATTCAAATGCTCATAACTTTCTCATTATTTGTCCGATTTTCTCAAACTTTCTTTGTTCTTATTCTTTGATTTTTCTGTTTCGACATAAAAATTGGAGGCCAACAGCGTTAGGATGTTCATACTGACATAATGAGTGGGTTTTGATATGGTATAATAATTAGCGTTACCGTAACGGTATCGCATTAAAATGCGTCAAACATAATTATGTCGACGTGATGTCGATCGTTTGTCTGATAACAGCACAGCAAACAAATATCAATCAAACTAAGTGTCAGTTGTGAAGAGGTTGATTCAAAGTAATTAGTGGGTTGGTTAATTTATTCATTACGTCTGCGACAACCTGCAAATTACTGTGTCTTCCCTTCTCTTCCGTCCCTCTAACGATTCCAAGAGTAGAGTAGTCAAATGAGTTTGATAGAATTACCTTGCGGCCATTTTAGGATGAGCTTCCTTCATGTCAAATGATTGGAGTCCCACACATTACAAATTGTGTCACGTGGAAACCACCAAATTTAAGGTACCCCAAGGAGGAAATTAATCATCACTGGCTCTCTTTCACGTGCTAGACAGCGAATATCATGGCCCCAAACCATTAATCGATATTTGTCATTCTTACGACTTGCTCTGGTCATACCAGAATAGACAGGTTTGACCCTACTTTTTTGGAGGGGGCAAAGAGAATCGATGGTGACGTCATGTTTTTTCCTCAATGGAATAATAGCCATGATGGAAAGTACACAGTGACACACAGTATGATCACAGTGTGTTCACATAGTGGACTCTGTAAGAATATTATTCACACTGATTAAATGCTCAGATTCAATAGTGTGAACATATTTTCACTCTGTGTGAAGACGTGACTTTTAGTGTGTTCACACGGTGGACTATGTGAATATGTGACCTACACTGTTGAAATGCTCAATTTTAACAGTGTGAAGGCGATTTCACATCGTGTTCAACACTGTGACACACACTGTGGCACATACTGTGGGTCACTATGTTTTTTTTTTTCAGAAAGGATGGGCATTGTAGAATTACATTTCAAGAAAAACAATCTTTTCTTCTTACTTCCACTTTCTTTCTCCTCATTTTTTAACCATTCAAAAACCCTTCTGGGGAGGTTGCACTTAATATGGCGTCGACCTGTTTTTCGGTATATTTCCTTAATTCAAAGACTTCATCAGAATGTAGACAGCTTGGTTCCCGATGCAATTTTTTTAAATATTGTTATTATTAAACAGCTTTCAACTTTAATTCGGAGACATCAAAACTGGCAAGAATGCAGACTAAACTACACTTTCTCAGCCCGTCAGCATTGCTGCTTTTCGGTTGTTAAGAAATGTTGTTTAAACACGGGTCTGATTTGCTCTTCAATCGCCATTTCTAAAATCAAAGTATATCTTTCCCCACATAACAATCAATTCAATAGCGTTGCTCATTTTGGTCAAATTTATAGGATGTCCCATGCAGATATGCAAGCGGAATGATGGATTTTAAGAATTTTGCGTTCAAAGCTTGCATTCTGTTACCTCCTTCAGTCCTTGGCAGATACCTAATATCAAACCATTGAAGGCAAAGAACAATCTGGAAATCTTGAAAATTCCCTTACCTGCATGTGGACACCCTGTATAAAAAAGCGTTAAAAATGGTTTTAAAAGCCGTATCACTTTTAAGTAGTACATTGTCTGACTTTATTCACTGTGAAAAATGAAGTGATAATTTAGCACTTACCATGCTTACAGCGCTTGTATATAGTGACTGCACTACGAGTGCTGATTTTCTAGTTCAAATTCAAACTAGAAAATAAGCGCTGTAAGTGCTAAATTACCAATTCATTTTTTACAGTGCAGCATAAGCCATTTAGGATGTAGAAAGATAATACCTTTATGTTGTTCCCTTTTTAGAAATATGAAATGTGTATATGATGATCGTGCAGAGAGGTTTTGTTTCAAGACAAACCCTCGAGCTCGAGTTTGTCTAAAGAGGGCAGGTAAATAATTGCCTGTCTTCCTTGGATTAACTTATTATATTGAACTTCCTACCAAGTAGATTGACAGTAGCTATTACATGGTTAAAACTCTGCTTGTACTTATTATCTTGAACTTCCTATCAAGAAGCTTGAAGGTAGCTGCTGCATGGTTAAGACTATGCTTGGAATCATAGCCAAACAAGAACGAGGAGGAATGGAAAGTGGATATATCAAAATTACGAGGAGGTATAGGAGGCGGAGCAAAATAAGAAAATTATGTTGATGACTATAATGATAATATCAATATTAATGATGATGATGATAATGATAATCATAAAAATAATAATTATAATAACAATAATGATAATCATAAAAATAATAAATATAATAATAATAATGATAATAAATGATAATGATAATGATAATAATGTCAATAATAATGATAACTATATAATAATAACCATTATGATGATAACAATAATAATGAAAAGGAAAAAAAGAGAGAAACTTGAACAATTTGGGTAACAACCACTTTTATCTGCGTATGGGGAATAAAATCCATAAGTACATTAAATATCTTCAAAGAAATACTGCTCATGTAAATCAGGAAAATGATGAGTTCGGGTTTTTGTGACAAAATAGAGGAAGCAGACGATTTCCAAAATCTGTGGGGTTACGGGGTGTCAGGAGGAACAAAATGACTGGGGTGATTCTAGACCATGTAGACAGTGGGGAGTGGGATGGGGTATAGGATGTTAATTATCTATAATTATAGGTTCAACTCCAGTGACCTGGTTAACTACTGTCTTACCTCCTTGTGGATCCGTGGCCTTATATCATATTATATTATATCTTATGCAGCTTCATTTCTTTGGAACAATCTCCCCCTACAAATTCGCAATGCCAACAGTGTTAATACATTTAAAGTTATGCTTAAAATTCATCCTTTTAAATCTTAAATTGATCATATCATGTGTATATTGGCCCATTTGATGGTATTTCTTCATTCATGATTTGGTGAGAAAGTTGTAAATTGTTATATTAGTTTTGATACATTTTGTTGTGCAAAGTATTTCTATTTCCTTTATACTTCATTTTCCTTTCTCTTAACTGCTTAGAAGCATTTTTGCGATTTTATGGTACATAAAATTGTTATTATTATTATATTGTCATGATTGTTGTAAAAGAATAAATTAAAAGTTATTGCTTAGGCCTACATCTATTTTGCTATGTTAAGACATAAACACCTAATGTATTTTCATGTAAACACGCCCTCATTTGATTTTATATCGGGATTTTTAAAAATATCTTTCATTAAAGGATGATTGACATCCAGCAATTTGTTGAAATTCAAGCAGCGTTCAAGGCAAAAATTCTACTCATTAGATACATACTTATGTTTCAATGATTGCGCTATAGTCCAAAGCATGCGCGGCTGTTTTATAACATCTACATCTTTCATAGGCGGATCCAGCTTTTGGCAAAAGGGGGGGGCGCACTGCCGAGCGGCGCACATATTTTTGCACTTCACCGGCGCCATAAAAGAAAATGTTGAAAAAGAAAAAGGGGTAATGCCTGACCCTGTCAAAACACGCACACGCACACACACACATGCATATATATATATATATATATATATATATATATATATATATATATGACTCATATCATATAGATATACATGACTCATGAGATAGAGATACATATTTCACCGACAAATTAATGCGAGCGCGAAGCGCGAGCTGAAATTTTTAAAGTATACTGACCTGAAAACAGGAAAAAGGTGCCTGTTTAGGACTGTTTGTAGTAACTCATGAGGAGGATACATATCTCACTACACAGATAATGCGAGTGCCGAGGGCGAGCTGAAATTTACTTATATTCTGACCAGAAAGCTTGATATTCTAAGCATTCTTGGTACCAATGATTAAGATGGGTATCTAAAAAAAATGCGAGCGCGAAGCGCGAGCTTAAAATTTTGATATTTCGATCTGAAAACATTACAGTTTAATGTACGTTTTAATAAAGAACAAGATTATATCCAACAAAAGATTATTGCAAATCGAAGCGGGAGTTCTTTTGAGGTTCAGAACTAAAAACGGGACATTCTATTCACCTATTTAATCATGAGAAGTATGGGGTTTTGCTACAGAAATGATGCGAGCGCGAAGCGCGAGCTGAAAAATTTTATGTTTCAATCTGATAATTTGAGCACGATTTTTAATAAAGAACGAGTTGTGTAGCTCAATCTCGTTTGCTGATTTATGTGTAACATTACCATCTTATTGTTTTTGCACATGCGGAATTATTGGGGGAGGGCAAAACGATCATTCTTGACCGCGGCGCCGATCTAGGTTAGCAATAGGTCTTTCTTCATTATTCTACCGGCGCTTATTTATTGAAATCAGGGGACGCTGATCATTCTTGACCGGCGCCGATTTAAATTTAGTTGGCGCCGGTTGAGACAAAGGCAGCGCCAATTTGTCTTTACCGGCGCCGATTTAAACAAGTAGTACTGATTATTTTTACCGACGTTACGTAAGATTCAGGCAGCGGCAATCCATAATCGACTGGCGCCGATCTAGAACCAGGAGGCGCCGATTATTCTTGACTGGCGCCGATTTTTAACCAGGTGGTGCAGTTTATTCTTGACCAGCCCTGATTTAGATATAGGTGGCGCTGATTATCCTTGATCGGCGCCGGTGAAGAACTCAGGCAGCGCCGATTTTTCTTTACCGGCGCCGATTTATAACCAGATGACGCCGATTGTTCTTGTCCAGCGTCGATTTAGATTTAGGTGGCGCTGATTATCCTTGATCGGCGCCGTCTAAGACTCTGGCAGTGCCGATTTTTCTTGACTGGCGCCGATTTATAACTAAATAGCGCTGATTATTCTTGTCCGGCACTGATTTAGATTAAGGTGGCGCTGATTATTCTTGATTGGCGCCAGTTATATGCAGGCAGCGCACTGCTACTGGCGAAGTTGTTGGGAAAAGGGTAGTTAAAAGAAAAAATAAGGAAGATGATATGATTACGCTTTGCTGGGGATAGTCTTTTCTTTACTGTTGCTAATGTTATATCAGTGTATAATTTTTTTTTAAGCAGCGCCTTTTCCCTTTCTTTCCTTTATTTTTAATTTTTCAAGCGGCGCCTTTTCTTTCTTTTACTTTTTTTATTTTCTTTATTTTGAGCGGCGCCTTTGGCGCCGCTCAAATATTAGGGGGGGGGGGGGCGCGCGCCCCTGCGCACCCCCCCTGGATCCGCCGATGTCTTTTGCCACTTAGATTTTAGTGCTACAGACTTCTCCTATGTGCCCATAGACTGATATACAAATTCACATTCCAAGAGAGGACATTTCCTCAGTTTCCTCTCCGTGCGCGGATTTTTTTTTGAGGGGGTGGGGGTAAAACGCTACAATTTTCTACAATATTCGAAAGCAAGGGAGCGAAGCAAACGAGCCTTTCATGGGGGTGCTTTTTCATTTTCAAAAAAGGTGAAATTAAAGGGGTTCGTTTGCACTTTTGGTGACCTCTATGAAAAATGTTAGTAAAAATGTAGGTTTTCAATATCATTGATATTTGACTCTTATTATCCTTGTTATATGTTTTTTTACCACCTCAAAAAAAAAAGAACAATGCGATTTTCCCTATATTTCACCTCGCAGATTAAACAGTTCATCATTGTACTGCAAAGTTTTCTCCCTTTTCAGAGAAAAAAAATGTTGCAATACATGTCGGTAATTTACCAGAAAGAAATATATCGGAAGAAAAGACAGTGCCACGTGACTGCCTTAAACATAGGAAATAAGAGACGGAACTGAGAGTCACAATTAATTACCGTGAGATGGCGTTACATAGTACCAATATGACCATTGCACGAACCCGATTCTTAGACTCGAGAGAGACCAGATAGACACGAGTCGCAGGAAAACTTGGTGGGCCTCCCTTCTTGAGGATTTATTTTTAGAATTTGGAAGGAATATCAACGAAGAAGAAGGATTACTGGCTTTGTGTCACTTAACTATAGTTTTCGGGGTTTAAAAATCCTGTTAAAATTGCGAAGAAACCGGTCAAAAATAGTTTAGCACTTACTAACTGCGTTTTACGGGTCTTAGTCTGAAAATTTGAATATACATTATGTAATGAATTAATTTTATGCGTTAATAAAAGTCAGATTAGGTGGTATTGACTCCATATTTCTCATGCTATCTTTTTAAGTATATGAAAACATGAATTAAAAAATATCCCATACTCTTAATGTGAAAGAAATTAATGAATACAAGCCGCTCATTGTTCAAAGCACACCTACAGAGATTTTCAGTTGAAATAGATTCTTGCAACACCTTTCAAGGTTCTTCTCCATTGAAAAATTATCCTTATGAAAAAGTTGCAACATTATTTTCTCTTCAAATCTCCATCAGAATGCCTTCAGAGGAAGTTTCACATTGTAATTATTTGTGACGTAATAATTTGCGTGATATCACGTCTTTTAAAACGTAGAGTAACCTTGGCTACACCGATATATTGACGGGTTACGGTCTCTTAATCATGATTATAGCCAAAGTAAATTTTGAAATATTAATATTTCCTTCAAGAAAAAAATGATGGGCCTCCGAGAGGGTTGGAAACCTTGATGCGATGACTTGTGACAACCCAATGACTCCCCAGATTTTGGCAAGACGTTTTTTTTTGTGAGGTTTTCGTTTGCGTGAGTTTGTGAGAGTGTATGTGTGGGTGGGTGGGTTACGAGTGGGTGCGTGTAGGTGGTGGTGCCGTGGCCGAGCGGGTGTATAATGTAAGCGAGGGGATGTGCGTTGTGTGTGTGTGTATGTTATTTACATCAATTCCTTAATGGTTCCTGGTCGATTACCCACAATGCAGCATTTTTGCTCAATTGTCTTCCACTTGCACATTATAGAGTGATAACAAATGATGTCCGGCTTTTCTTTACAAAAAGGCCGAGTGCAAATGTAATATTGTAATAGCGCGTCTTATCATGACTTTTCCTCAATAAATCATAATTATAATCATCGCATTTTAACGAGAAATAACATTCCCCTTTCCAATTTTTTTGTGAATAGATTTAATGTACTACGAGCTATCACTTTTTCGATGCTTTTGAGGGATACTGAGGGCCCTTCTTTTATTTTCCTTCGAAGTTTATTTTGATCCCGTGTATTCTGTTCCAATTAGTTTTATAATTCTCTTTTCAAAGTAATAAAAGGGTGTTCCTTAAGATATTCAAAAGACGCTCATTAAATACAATTAAGATCTTGGCAACGACTTTAAGAAAATTATTAATATCTGCACGAAATCCATATCAGAAAAGGAGTAGGCTACAATGTGCTGGAAACTAACGTGGCTAATGTACTAGGATAAAGTCTTTTTAAACATAATTTTTATTCCACATTCACCTTGAACAATTTTTAGGGTCCCCGTGTAATTATTGTTTTTACACTCTGAATAATGTCGGATTCACTAATATTAATAGGGGGTATTTTTTCAAAGAATTGTTTAAGGGATTGTTTAATTTCACTCACAAATAAGCAGCAGTTCTCTTGCAGCTGATACTGTTATCATCATTTAAAATCATTAGGTCAGACAGGAATCACCTGAGATTTTAATCTAATCGGTCACTAATAAAATATGTGATAATGATGACTACAGACATGAGTGTCAATATGGATGCTTATGTTATAACAAAGTAAGCTACGGATGGAAAATAATCTTCATCTTTTTTTTCAACTATATATTGCGAAGCATTATTATAACGGTGCTTATAAAATAGTGTTTTATGGTAACCCCTTTAAACATTATTGGATGCCCTGACAGTATGCATGCCATCGATTTATTCATTATTTTGTTTTGCAAACCTTCACAAAATTACTCAACCTCCCTTTAAATTCTTCTTTCAAGTGAACTGTTACAGGATTTATCCTTCACCTATGTTTCCATGCATTCGTCATTTGAATCCATTGTTTTGTTTTTATTTCATCTCTAGTGTTTAAGAAGTCAGTGTTACCCCTTGTAAATATTTCTCTCCAGGAAGTCTAGACAAGATGCCTCTCATGATGCCCACCCCCTGCGTGCGGATGCAGTCAGGTAGACAATCGTTTTGAGACACCCTAAAATACGGTCCCTTAAATGGCGTTGTATCCATCTTAGCTGGATCCTCCACGGAGCCTCCCCCCCCCCCCCCCCTCATTCACTTCCGTCTTATACAGAGGTTACGGGGAGACAGGTCGCTGCTATAAATAAGTTTGGGGCCGTCAAACTTTTCATGGTGTCACTTGTTCTGCATGGATCAGATGACTAAGGGTGTAGGGATATTGGAAGGGGAGAGTACTTTATCCTCCCTGCGGAAAGGACGAATCGAGAGTCAACATTCGCGCTCAAGTATGTGACTGGGAATTCCTGTCTGCTTTTGAAGAAATATAATTGCCAGAAAGATGGTTATTCAAACTTCACGAATACATCATATCTTTCTAATGTACACTCTTTATATCGTATTATGTGTCTTCAAAATTCCAGGGCAGAATAAACAAAGTGTCTATGAAGGTAGAGGTTCGACGTGGCACACGAGTTATAAATATATATTTTCAAGTCGACCGAATTAAACGAGCGTGCAAAATTGTATCTTTACACAGAACTATCATTATGTCATAGTCTCCGAAATTCAGAAAGCATTTTTTTTTATAACAAGCTTACAATTTGATATTATAACACAGCACTGAAAAACTGTGGTGTTAACCGGTGTACATTGAGGACCACACCATTTATATTACACCAGTTTTAAATTGGTGGTGTTAGTTTTACACCTATAGGTGTTATTACAACACTTATTGTTATTACATTTACATTCTTTGGTGTTATGTTCAATCTCTAGGGTGTTATTTTAACACCTCAGGGTGTAGTCCTCTATTAACACCAATTGGTGTCAGTTTTAACACCACAGTTTTTAAAGTGAACGAAGAGCTTCGTAAATCTCAAAGAAGTCATTTCAAGATATCTACAAATTTGCCCTAATTCCCCAAAATGACACTTTCCGTCATCAAGGCTATCCAAAATTTAAAAAGAAAATCAGAACTCCATCATTTGATTATGGAGATAATGGTAACACTGTGCTAAATCTATGCAACTGTGCCCAAGATTGAATCTCTGGTGAGTTACTTTTCACGTCACTCTCACTTTGCAACTGAGAGTCCTGTTCGTACTAATCCAGTATGATTATGAATAATGATAACTGTGATTATTACAATCATGATTTCTCGCTTTGTTCTTTTCCTCGGTGCATACTGTCTACATCATCCTGATATCATACAGGGGTCAAGTCTGGGCCATGAGGTCTTACGTTGAACGGACAAATACCAGTCAATAAAACCCCCGACCTTTAGGAAACATTTATCAAATCATTTATTTTTCTTCCAATTAACATTTTCATAAAAGTATGCAAATGAATAATATAGTACTAATATAATAAATAGGAAATGACAGTTTTTAAATCACATTTGGATAATCAAACATGATAATCGCATTTCAGAAGAAAATCATGATACTGGAGACCTTTGCATGTCAATGGTCAATGGTAACTTTCTTGAAATCCTTGATTTTGATTGGCTGTTGATCAGCGTATGCATTGTGGTTACACTTGGACGTCAAAGTTACCATAATGGTCTTTTTTTTGCAACGGGGCCCTTGTCTTGGTAAACATCCCCCCTGAAAAAAATGGATTTGCATTAAATATAGACTGGGAGGAAATCATATTAGAACAGCCATTGCGTTAAGATAATCTTTAAGATGATCTAACAAGGGGTTTAACAGTTGGTCTCACACAATGTGGATCTTGCCCTCTCCTCAATGTCGCCCCACAGATGACGTGTCACCAAGTCATTTGGTATAGACCAGACAACCATCTAAAGTGTGATTACATGCAAGAAGAATATGAGATCCGTGTTAGACACTCCTCCACAAGTCAAACCCGACGTGAATGAATAAAATCAAGTGCTGTCATGAATTTAGAATGACTAATATTTGAACTTTTAAACTTGAATCCTTACGAAATGTGCGTAAAGCATTACGTTATACTAAAGTCAGGTGTTGCCAGTATGATAAGGGTACGTGTCGCAGAGTCCTGAATGCAATTAGGGCCTTACGCATTTTTTTCAGAGAGTTTATAGGGGACGCCCCCGGGGGGACGCATACATTTGAAGGAAACAATATTTCCCCCCTCCCCCGAAAAAAAATCAGAACCGAGGGACCGAAGCAACTGATTTTATGCATTTTTTAAAGTGATCAAGGGCCCGTTTCATAAAGGACTTGCAACTGTTGTGACTTTGCAATTATGTCAACTAACGTGGTAATCTTGATTCTGCTTGGCTGAGCCCTGTTACCATGGTAGTTGCCATAATGGCAAAGTTAAAACAGTTACAAGTCTGTTATGAAACGGGCCCCATATAGAATGGGGAACAATTTTAATGATTTTTTTATGTAGATTTTCATCAGAGATGTGTATGTTTTTTGTATTTTTTCATTCCAGTTACATGTTTATTTAAGGGAAGGGTGGTTCAGAGGGGGGGGGGGGGGCTTTATTGACGAAGCAAAAAACACGTTTTGCCCCAATGCGTTAGCTGCGGGCGAACACCCCACCCCTTCGTTTCAGGCAACCCTAGGCATAGAGCTACTTTATGGTAATGATACAACATTTTAAATGTCAGAACTTCATTTACGTTTAACCGATTTTAGGATTATGTTCTGCATTAATTTTGTTACACACTTATTCAAATTATATCATTTTAAACCTGGGCTGGAATATCGACCACTTACCTGTTCAAGCTACCGGTTTAATGGTCAATGGTAATCCGCACAATTTATTTGCTTCATTACATTTTCTTCATTTGATTTATAGTATTTATTTATTTAATTATTTCATTCACGGGGAAAACCCAATTCAGTTCTTCGACCAGTCTAAAACAGGGACTTACAGAAACAATCTGGAATATTTCCCAAAATAAAAATATAAAAAATATATGTATTTACAAAAAAAAAACTATTTTACAAAAGGAACAAATTCAGTCAATAGGGTTGTAGTACTAAGAACATTCCAAAGAAATTAGAGATTTTTGTTTCTTTTCTTATACAAAAAACGGGGAAATTTTTTTTACGCCTCATTGAATGACCAACTGTACACTGTTAGAAAATTTATCCTTAAAATAAAAGAAGTTCCTGCAGCAGAGTCTCGAGAACACCTGTAATCTTAGCGAATTGCGTAATCTTACAGGAAATTGGTATTTGGTGTATGGAAACTTACATATTTCCTTGAATAAAACACCCTTTTTCCCCTTTTTAAACAGACCTGTTCTGTTGAATTGCAGAAAAGTTCCTGTTTAATGAATTTACAGAATGATTCTGTTATTGCTTTCTGCCTAATCTTCTGTTTATTTTCTGTAAAATCACGTTTTTTTTAACAGTGTATCAAACCCTATATAAATGCTCCGTAATTCGATGCTCCAGATCAGTTATTTTTCCAGTATGAATTTTAGGATGCATGTCTGGTCAGACTTTACTTTTAACGATCACAGCTGCCCCTTCTCTTCAACTAAACACATCACCCCCTTCCCACTCCCTCCCCCAAGCACTGAACAGCAATTGAAATGCTCGTCACGGAATCACGTTTCCTCCACGCAAACGTAAAAAGAGTGTGTGTCTAATCTTTAATATCCGCTAATTAAGCGAAGGTTTTCATTCTACACCAGTGATAATCAAATCGAATGATAACTTACATGGTTCCATATTGCTAAACAACTCGTATACGTGGTTTCAGGGGGATTTAAATAGCAAATGATAACTGTTTCTAATTGAGGGCAATTATTGTATTCAGCGTGATCCCAGAGAGTGTTTTGCTCCCAAGATATTTCCTCGTCCATGACGTGTTCTTCCGGGACAGTGTGACGTCAAATTAGCGGTCAAGATCAAGCCCAAGTTTCAAAATAACCTTATGTCTTGTAAATGACAATAAGGTTGAAATTTCAAATAGTTTACTCTGGAATTTGTGTATTCAGCAGTGGTCAAGATCAATTATTTGCCGCATAGAAAACATGCCTGTTGAAGATGAAGGCTTACACTATGAATAAAATACCACATAGGTTCGAATAAATACTTGTTTATTAAGGGCACTTAATACATTCATATTCATGCTTATATAATCAAATGTTTTATGAAACCTTGATTTTTTGAATAACTTAAATTCAACATTTCTTACATTTAAATTTGGTAGAATTTTGAAGTGTATAAAGTATCCATTTTACTACCATGGTGCGAAAGAAAGCAAGATAAAGAAGTAAAGGAAGGTAAGGTAAAGTTCTTTAGACGCACTTGAAAGTTAGGAAAGGGGTATCAGCGTGTACATACATAATTTTTATTTTATTTATCATCCTGCCACATACGTCACATGAGATGAATAATAAAATTCTCATCAAAATCTACACCTTCTGATGTTTTGTTTATAGCAATATGACATTATGTTTGTAAAGAATGACCATGAATGTCCGAGCTCAAATAATTGCTGATGCCCCAGGGGAGTACAATGTGAAAACAAATATTAGAAGTGATGATTGGAAAATAATTATAACCTAAGAATTATGGGGGAAGCACCATCTTTTTTTTATTATTTTTTTTTATGTATTTTGGTAATCGTTTTTTCGGTGAGGAGAAATAAGTTAGGCCTAAATGAATGTTCAAAATTCTATTTCTATAATCATGATAGTCTGAATACATATATATATTAATGATTACCATGGTTGCAACTGAAGTGCCACTGTAAGTCACAAGAATGAAGGGGGTATTTTGACCCAATTCACGTTTCAATAGTGACATGTAGGCATATACGTCAATAGAGCCCATAAACATGTAAACACGGTCACATGTTAGATTAAATAGCAGACGACACTCGTTACTACCCATACCTACACCGTAAGGGAAGACGTCGCTAATTATCCGGATTAGAGGGGTCAACTCCAAGTGTTCGGGACCACACCCACCTCAGATATGATTGCTTCAATACAGAAGGTATAGGGTGATTCCCCTTAAAGGCATTGGTTAATACTGAATTGACTTTAATTACCGGAGGTACAAGATCTCATAATCACCTGTAGTGTTGTAAAAGTGAAACCCTGAAGAATTGCACTAGAAAAATCATATAGGGATCGGAGTATACTACATGTGCTACAATTACCCCCCCCCCTTATTAAAGAAATTGAAGGATATTTTCAGTACTTTTAATTTGTATGCATTTTTGAACATCATTATTTTTTGTCACGTAAAAAATACCAAACAAGAAATGTGAATATAAATGAAATAGAACACCGATAGCTCTTTTTTCAGAGAGAGAGGAGGCGCTTGTGCGTGCTTGTGCATTTGGGGATTACAGGCCTGTATCAACATGATCAATGAATCAAAATAAGAGTAATGTATATAACATTCTTTGTACACACTTAAAGAATATTGGGTAAAAATGCTCCACGAGGGTAATTATGTTTCCAACAAACATCGAGCATTTCTTTTGGGCATTTCCATTTACCCAGTGTGATGAAAACTTTGCCCATTCTAAAGCAATTGATGCTTATTTTTGTAATCTTACTGGACAATATGCTTCCCGAATTGAATAAAATACTGCCCCAAATTGGTTTGACATACCCTCGTGCTGGTTAAAATTTTACTAAATATTTTTTGTACAGTGTACAGGCCTGGGCATTACAGTGCTACGGCCGTATTTCGAACTATGTACTTTGTTGTAGGTAGAAGGGCACATTAAACCACTCAACCACCTCATATCTGCACCTCTGGGGCAATTAGAATTTGTAGCTAGGTCTATGTAATCAGCGAATCTAGGAATCAGGATAAGACTGGGTAACCAAGACGTTCTAGAATTCGTTCCGGAAAATACAAATTTGTGTAAGTTATTCTAAGACTAAGGCGTGGTAGTAACAAATTCGTTCGTAGATTACAGGCCAAATGAAAAAAGTTCAACCTCGGAAATAAATTGATAGAAATAAAATGAAGTTTAACGTAGGCAATACAAAAAGATGCAGGACGGTCTAACCTATAACCTTAATTGTCTTGTACATCAGCAGAAATGCTTAAAGTGAATCAATAAACCTTTCAAGAAAAAACATATCTTTGCTTAAGAAGGGTAGAAGGGTTACTCAACTTTAGATTCTTATTGTCCATAGTGTGATGTATATTGAAGACCGCCCCAGTCATGCCACTTGTGTATCAGTAATCCCTCCAATTAGCATCCTTTTTCTGGAATATTACTGATAAGAATATGATATTATCTTCCTTGAAAGTTGGATTACATTGTCTTTATAGGGGAAATAATGTTTGAAATATCTGAAAGAAAAGATGTTTTAATGAAAACATTTTAAAAGCCCACCTTCCAAGATGGACCATGCTCCATCCTTATTTTCAAGGCACGCAAGGGGAGGAGGAACAAGGAGGGGTACTGCTTTTTTTTTTTTTTTTTACAGTGTGTAGCAGTTTGTGCAAATTCTCGAATTCGCTACTTCAGTTGACTATGAACAGGATTGGAGCAATTCAAGTTCGTTAAAAAAAAACTAAGACATTTTGTTGTCTGAAGTAGCGGAGTGGTGAAGGATTCCAGAATGGTTTAGGGAGCTATTACTGATCTCACATGTGCTAAAAATATCTTTCCTGTTTAGCCGTATCGGATATTATTAATTAATGAGACGTGACGAATTGTGGAACTTGATAGTTGTTTGTCGTTTTGAAGAACAATGAAAATGTTTAAGCCAAGTACAAGGATTATATAGACAATGTCTTACATCTTGTTTTAGTTTGGAAGTACTTTGTCATAATTCAAGGACTCAAGCGGTCTTTAATAATATCAATATTAAAGTTGAAAAAAAAAATGCTCAGGCCAGCTCCCCCCCCCCCCACCCCTTGGAACTTTGATATTATCGCTTGTATAGCCATGAAAGGTACAAACGAATATTACATTTAAAAAGCATTTTCACCCACTTTAAACCTTTCAAAAGGGAGAGCACTTTAAAAGTGCAACATTGCACCTTTTTCTGAAAACAGGTGGCTCCCACAACACAATGGTTGATGTTCGTTTATGTTTTATTCTGTAATTTAATGTCATCATAAAGGCGTTTGTATATTATTCGTTTTCTTGCATCCGAAATATTAAAGAGCATGGCCCTGTTTCATAAGGACTTATTATGTCAGCAAACATGACAAATGAAGCAATATTACTATAGCCAATTAAATTGAATGAGTTAAGTAGCTTGAATCTGTCATTAAAAATTTGTTTTAATAACATGCTGAAACGTTCCGGGCACCACATGTGATGCCTTAAAATGGCAACTACTCTACATTTGCTGAAAGTAAATTGGGAAGTTTTTTCCGTTCAATACAGACGGGGTTTAAAATACTCCGTCAAACAAGCTAGGCTGTGGTCTTACAATGAAAATAATTAACCAAATATGAACTTGTTGATTGCATAGTAGCAATCTATAACATTTTATGGTGAAAAAAGCCCGGGGGCAATGATCCGTCCTCAGAACATGCAGAATGTTAATCGTGATGAGGAATATTCGAACTTGCCAGTAAGAAAAAAATATGCATGTAAAGAATCTGTCGAGATGTGTCTCTCAGGCAATTTGTTTAAAGAAGCTTTTCTTCTGTATGGTACAGTGGGTAAAAGTCTAGAACCAAATTGATCTAAGCTTATACCCCCCCTTCTATTATGAAACTATTTTTTTTTGTTACAAAATAATCCATGTACCATTGGCAGTGGACTATAGCAAACCAAATAAGAACGACTTTAAGCTGCAATCACAATGAGGCGCATATACTGACAATACTATACTGACAAGTTCCTGCATTTCGAATAAAAAACGACATTTGATTTGCTTCTATATATAGTCGGGTGAGATGGGCAAATATACATAATGTGACGAAAAAAGTGCCTTTAAACTTCGGGTACATAGATCTTTCTTTTGTTTATGCGAAAGCGATATCTTTTTGCCTTTTATAACGTTGTTTTTTATCATGCTGAGCTTAACGCGTCTGCCATTATATAATCAAGTTAACATAGTTTATCACATATGTTCATTTAAATCGATAAAATGAAATACAGGTCAGTTTATTGGGAAAACTTTGCTTTGGACATCCATTAAACCTATAATGACCTAAACCTGGTTTTCGACTATACAGTTGCTATGAAAAACGTTATAGACCTAGGCTTTATAATACTTTATATAGAAGAAGACAATATCAAACTTGATAAATAAAGATATGGCAAAGGAGATTTGTGTCACTAACGCTATCTAAGAAACCATGTTCATACAGATATCACCAGTTATCATATCGGGCATTTCACAGTGAAAGAGAAAGGGTGGAAAAGTGTTAAATAGAGAGAAAGGGAGAGAAAGAAAGTGGAAAGAGAGAAAGAAAAAAGTAACATACAACTAGAATTAACGCTGCACAAGAAGTACACGACAGTTGTAATAGCATTACAATATCGAATTTGGTAGTAGATTGCGCCCAAATTACGCTTGCAACACAATCCTTACAGCCAATGACTCAGTAGCATTTAATATTAGGGAGGGGTAACGGCAGCACACACGGAGCAACGAAAGGAGCTTACATTGAAAAGAGGGGTAACAAGATTGTTTCTTGGAGCGTTACGCGATGAGTAATACTTTGCTGACTTAAAACCGTGCGCTTTATAATGACCCACGGAGGACGAAATAATTCATTAAGCCAGTTTGCTCAGATCTCGTCGAGGAAGCTCGTGCTCTTCTCGCTTAACCCCTGGCTCATTTTTGGCGTCGGATAAGGTTTTGCAGAAACATATTTCGCAGCATCTTGGAACAAAAATCCGAAACAATAACTCCTCGTCCTTAACATGGATTGGATTGATTTTACATAAATTATTTAGAAAAGGAATATTTTACCGCATATGACTAGAAAGTGCTGGATTATTTTGTCACATTTTCTTGTTAAAAATTTTGCTTGGTCGTGAGCCGTCACCAGAAAACAATTTCAATTGAGAACTCTTCACTGTGACTCTTGAATTCTTGAACAGAAACTTGATATATTTTCTCATCTGGATTTAACGTACCATTCCTATTTCCACCAATAAACAGGATTTCTGCTTTTTATATTGTGATTATTTCATATTTGGAAGTTATACATTCGGACAAATCATGTTGACCAAACTTGCTGCCAGTGCGGTGTTTTATGTCACAGCACTTTATTTATCTATATATGCGGTAACCAGTGGAAATGCACAGTGTATTGAGAATGGAATAAGCACAAATATAAGCAGCGAGTTAGTAAGAGAAGGGGATAGTGTGACTCTGTCCTGCTATGTATCTGGTGCCGGTGGACTGTCGACTTCCTGGGTCAATCCAGCCGACGAAATCCTCTCCGTTGATGCAGTTATTTCTGGAAACCTCGAACCAAGGTTTGCGATCGAAGCCAATAATGCGAACCCGGAATGCATGGTATATAACCTTACCATATCAAACCTGACCATGGCCGATGCAGGCACCTATGCGTGTCGACCGACGACGGCAACGAATCCGTTGTCGAGCGAGGCAATTCTTATTGCATATGAGCCGTCACCGATCTATCCAGAGTGTCGGGTAACGGGAGGTAGTACCTTGGTCCGGACAGGAGATGTCTTGGAGTTCATCTGTGAAAGCGAACCCGGCGTTCCCGAATGGGATCTTGTCTGGGAAAGCTATCTGTCCGGTACGATCTCGACGTCGCCCATCAATTCGACAACGACTAACAGTGAGTTGAAAAGCATCACGTCATCATTAAACGCCACCGCTGATGAGAATGGAAAGATCATGTCCTGTTTTGCTACCTGTCGCGATCCAGGGTGCGTGGATAAAGCTTCACGGAACTGCAGTCTGGGACAGATCGTTGTCGTCGACAACCCTGTTAATGAGTATTTCTTTGTTAATGACTCTTTAATATTTGTGACGATTGGCGGGAATGTGAGCATGGAGTGTCACACAACGTTGCCCGGTGCAGAGGTGAACTGGCTCCTACATGAAACTGTAACAGAGAGCTATGTGGTAGAGACGACTCCTACTGGACAATCAGCAACCATCTACATTACCGGTATTACCAACACTACCAGTGAAAACCCTTTTGTATGTTCACTCAATATCGACGGTGCTCTTATCGCGACGAGAAAGGCTTCCTTGACACTCGATCCAATTCCGACCACCCAGATTCCAACCACGGTGATCCAGACGATGGGGCCGACGACGGCGAGTTATTCCACAGACATGGCCCCGATGAACGTCACAGCGACGCCCAGCATGTTGGTGAATGTCACATCAAACGCGACAAATGCGGTAAATACGACAAGCCAGCCAGGTAACGCAACAACAACCATGTCATCTGGCAATGTTACAACCACTCTGGCGTATGGTAATACGACATTGGGTGTGACAAACAGTTCGTCACCAAACGCTACTGCAGCTGCTACCACTCCCCCACAAGAACCTACGACACAAGCGCCATTTTTGCGTACAAACACAACACAGCAGCCACAGAATACGACCATGCCAACAACGACGCTGCAAGGAGGCACCAATGGGACAAATGTGACGTCAGAATCAGGCAACACAACAGCAACAGTAGGACCCTTCGACCCAACGATCGCTCAACGTAATATGACAACACTCGACTGGTGGAAACCACAGACAACATTCTTCCCACAGAAAACTATGTTTCCTCAGAATCCTGAGAGTCCTACGAACATGATGACCCAACAGCCTTCAACAGGCCCTCAGACGACACCAGTTGCTTCAGGTCCGCCGAACGCCATAGCTGCTTTCTTCACTCTTCCCATCATCATGGGTATCGCAGCAGTTGGTGGTCTCCTTCTCATCTTTATCGTCGCAGCTATCGTCTGCGTTTTGACGTCGAAGAAACGACGCGGCAGTCAACACGACGTCGAAGAGCTAACCGAACTCTCCAAGAGAAACTCCAAACCTTACGAAGTGCCTTCCAGCCGGACAGCAGAGTCCGATCCGACGTTTGCTGCATTCGGAAAGGGGACATCAACTCAAGACTTGATCAACATCGGCGATGATCATCCGTCCAGCGCGCAACAGAATGGTAGCAACAACGTAGGGAGAAGCAATAAGAACAATGGATCTGATACGAGACCGCTCACTGCTAATGATCTTCTTAGTAACGGTATTGATAATCATGGCATGTCTGATTCTATTCTTTAAACCAACAATCGCAACATTTCAAATAATTGTACTCTCAATACATCATGAATATAAAGATGACAGTCGATGTCGTTTCGGATAAAAAAAAAGCCTTCAAGGCTGACGCGAATTTTATCCTTCCATTAGTGATCTCGGCCTGCCTGATTGAACTCCGCGGCGCGCCGGTGTCGCAGCGAGATCGACATGACAGCGAAGCAAATCTATGAACTTTCAACTAGATATTGTTACGTAATGCTGTAAATTTCATATTCAGATTGGCATCCGTTCATGATGACGTCAGAATGACGAATGCTCAGTCGCACCAACGGAATCGCTTCCAGATCGATCAGAGCTGTTTCCAATGCCATACCATTGATCGATTTGGAATCGGTTGCGTTGGCGCTACTTTCAACATCTTGCGAATCTGACTGCCCTAAAGTAATGGGGTTTTCTCTAAATGCTCCTCGTTATCGTAGTGTTTCTGGTTATTTTCCATCAGTTTGTAGACACTCGTTGGATGGGACGCAAAGATGGGGCTACTATAATAATTTTAAGTATGACTGAATTCTTTATTATGTTCATTATGGTTCATAATGTAAACTATCAAACACATGAATGACGTTACAAATGAGCGATTTATTACATGCAACATCAATCATGGTTTATGCCGGCAATAGCAGGTGTTGGAATATTATTTAAAAGCATTAAGCGTAATAGTGGTTACACCATATTATAAGGTCTTTGGGTTACACCAAACGAAATCTACTCGAGTTCGATCAACGTTAATACCAATGATACCATATATAAACCATCGGTCGATTTGGAACCAGTTCTGTTGTTGTGACTGTAGCCATTACCCGGCATGTACGGTTATGATTGCGGTGCCATGGAACGGGGGCGGGATGGAGGAGGGGGGCTTCAGCCGCTCACCAACTATTATCCACAAACGTAAAAGTTACCAATTGAATACGATTTTTTTTTTGTTTCATGGTCAGCCCCCCCCACATTTTTGGCGCATCCAACTTCCCCCTTAAATAAAAATAAACGTCTGAGGCCCCTGTAATCGTACCCAACATGATCAAAGAAAACCCCACATTGTCTCGGTTTCCGGTTTCAACGATTGTGAAGGAATGAAACCTATCTTGATGATTAATAAGGGACATTGTAGCACATGAGTGAATATTACACTACTACCAAACAATGGTCTTCGTATTGCCAAGTTATACTTACGAAAGATGCCATCAATTAATTTCAGGAATCTTAAAACCAAGGTTTCCTGGGTTTCATTATAATCCTGGATTGAGGTCTTTAGGATTTCCAGAGCCCCCCCCCCCCCCGCCTCGGTAAATTTTTATTCATAAATTTGACTTTTTTATTATGATGCAACGAAATGACAATGGCAATTACGAATCGCAAAAAATCTGGGTGCCCCTCGAAACAATAGCCTTAACCAGCCCGACATGTTCTATGTGACATGTGTGTGGAGAAGGAAATGAAATTGATGAAATCACACTTTCTAATTTCAGGGATTGGTCTCCCTTTAACTATTTTTTAATGGCATGTGACCTGTACGTAGCCTAATGAAAGGTGGAAAACAAATGTGTCATGATGTTATATCATTTGATCTTATTTTGCCCCTCCCCCACCGCCTTCGTTAATTGCCCCTCCCCCTTCACCTTGCGACACAATTTCCATGAATCTTGAATCGTTTGTCATCATGACTTGACATAACGAATGGGGGCCCCAGACTGTGCCGGGGGGTATATTGCGTAAGAGTACCTGATATTCGTCATGACTTTATCACTAGCTTCCTCCAGGTTAAAGTTTACTAGGTTTTAAGTGTTGTTGAACAACTTTGTAAAGTTTTTCAAATTTTGAAATGAAATAAATTCGTTATCAATGAATGAATGAATGAATCAATCAACCAATCAAATCAATCACCCCAGCCTCTCCAACTCTCGGTTCTCACCAGAGAAAATGAAGTACACACATACCTCTTCGCGGATTGAAAAATAAAATCTTAAATCAAATTAATTCATTGCTTTTACATGATATTTTGCACCGTCCGGGGTTGTCCATGACTTTCTAGCTCCGTTTTAATTCTTACACATCTTCCCTCAAAAAAATGTATAAATCTCTGGGACGGCGATTGTCACAATTAAGTATCTTCATATCTACCAATTTCCCCATTACCGGAAAACGGCCCACATGAGGCGCCGCCCCTCTTCATTCTATTTAGATATTCAGTACCCTGGGGATTCCCCACAAGATAAGTTTAAAAAAAATCTTGGTAACAAGCCAGTTTTATTAAGGTATTAGAAAAGTGATTTAAGTCTTTACAGTCAATTCAAATGTATTGTGTTTTATTTTTATATAGTGACGATAACAATATATCTAACAATCTCATTCATGAGTCAGATATGGTCTTTTAAATTTTCGCTTATTTAGTATTTCCATAATACAGCCGTATGCACATTATAATATGTGAGAGCGGGTTTTGTCACACACGCACACACACACGATCTTCAGTTTAGATCATATATTTCTAAGAGCAGTTAGTTCAATATTGAAAGCTCTGGTTATGTATTTAAAAGATATGAAATAAAGTAACGGTATGAAATAAAGTAACTTGTTACTGGAAAATCAAACAATATCTCCATTATTGGATGAATTAATTGAAATATAATAACGCGTATAATGTTACATCATTGTCTTCCTCGCTTTTATACTGCCAATGTTGCAAATACAAGCGTTATGGAAATTAGTGAAAATATAAAATGCAATAACTTTGCTTGTTTTACACTAGATCTTAATGGAAATTTCACTGGATTAGATTACCCTTTCTGACTTTTGAAACTTTATTTCTGTTCTATTTCCTGTGTCAGATGGTAGCCTTTAAGTTGTAGAAGTGATTTAAAAGGTGTCCTATATGTTAAATCAACTCGCTATAGGGTTGCATTTGGCCTTTAATGGTAACTTTATGAAACTGTACATACGGCCCCTGGTACCTAGGTCCCTTGCCAAAAGAATATTGTAGGTTTAGAGAAACGGATGATGACAGAAATAACCACACATGAATACAAACAGTTGAGCAGGCTTGACTTATATTTGACTCCTAAACTTCGAGGGTCTGACAGAAAAAAAAATGTGTGATTCATATATATTTTGATCTTTTTCTATGTGGCTTTATGTGTGTGGCTTGTCGTTTCAGACGACAGTAAGTTAAGAATAGATGAAGTATCAATTTCCTATTTACGAATTAGATTTTATTTTGTAGTGGATCTATCCCTTTTCTGTTTGATAGCCAATAATCATTTTATTAAATACAAAGATAATCATTTTCTCAATGCAATTTCTTAGCTTAAATGCTTGCCGCATTACGAGTGATATGATTTTCATATGTGAAGAACCATTTCAGTAGATTATTCAGATATTCGTTGTAATATAGGTATACTTATTTCAAAACTTAATCATTTCATCCCCATCATACTCATTGTGTATATTCATACTTTTATATTAACAATGTCTTCGTCATGTCGGAATGATATTGTTGTATACTCAACTCATATGAAAAAATCTATTGTTAGTATTTTTAATCTAAATAAATTATCAGAAAACGCGTATGTTACCAACATAATTATTTTATGCAATTTAATACCATTCTCTGTAAATGTAGCGTAACTTGCACGTAGACTAGAAATTTGCAGTGTCGACATTGCAACTTGTAATTATGACTTTATATAGCGCATGACTTGTAAATAGCTTTATCTAAATTTATCTTACTATATAGCTGTGTAAATACGCAAATCGTACTGTATTTCGCAAATAATGAATCGATTGATGTAATATTTTTTCATTGATTAAAATTTTGATGTCAATGTAAGCCCAAAGCCAAGTTTGTAAAAAAATAATTTATGCATAAGGGTGTGTGCGTGTGTGTACGTGTGTGTGTTTGTGAGTCAAAGATAGAGAGGGGGGGGGAGAGATGGGGAGAAACGAGAAAAGATAGAAAAAAGTACAAAAATTATATTAAGAAGAGAGAGGGGGAGAGAAATTGAGATATGGAGGGAAGGTAAAAAGAGATCAAGTGACCCCCCCCAATTAAAAAAAGAGAGATAGAGAGAGAGGGAAGGGGGTAGTTGGTATGAAGGCAAGATGTTGAAGAAGCTGACGAGAAAGATGTAAAGTTATGAGAATTAAGGACGGTTTAAGGTCAAGTTCGTCCCAGAAAAATATTGATTTGAATCCATCATGTCCATAGAGAAAAGTCAAACAAGCATAATGCAGAAACTTTCATTAAAATCGGATGTAAAATTTTAAAAATAAGACATTTTAAAGTTTCGCTTATTTTCAACAGAACAGTTAATGTGCACAACTCAGTGATAGTCGAGGATGTCCCTCATTCACTATTTCTTTTGTATTCTATTGTTTGAATTACACAATGTTTCATTTTTTTACAGATTTGACCAAATGGATCAACTTGACTGAACCATCAAATCTTGAAACTATGGTAATTCTACATTTTCAGTGAAGAGAAAACTCTGTTTCATAGGACAATCAGGAGCAAATTAGAATATTTATATTTCATATAACAAAATACAAAAGAAATAGTGAGTGAGTGACGCCATCAGTCCCCTCATTTGCATACCGCCCATGATGTGCATAATTATTGATTAAGCGCAACTTTAAAATGTCATAATGTTCTTATTTACGACAGATTTTGATGAATTTTTTATGCTGTTTGTTTTTGGATTTTTTTTCGTTTTATTCAAAACAACTTTTTGTTGTCATGGTTGTGGTGGACGTCGTCCTTTAAAGAGTGGGAAGGGTTAGCAATGGGATAAAATGGAGCGGGGGAGGAGATTGGGCGGTGAGAATTGAGTTCCAAATGACATGAAAAAAGGGGGATATACTCGAGAGATTTAAAGAGAGGAAGAAAGATTGCCCTACAGTATACATTGTTAGAAAAATTCATCGTTAAAATAAAAGAAGTTCCTGCGGCAGAGTCTTGAGAACACCTGTAACCCTACCAGATTGCGTAATCTTACAGAAAATTGGTATTTCGTGTATGGAATCTTACTAATTTCCTTCAGTAAAACACCCCTTTCCCCTTTTTAAACAGACCAGTTCTGTTAAATTGCAGGCAGATTCCTGTTATATGAATTTACAGAATGATTCTGTTATTGCTTTCTGCAAAATCTTCTTTTTTCTGTAAAATCACGGTTTTTTAACAGTGTACAGAAAGAAAAAAAAACATACAAACATACAGATAAGAGGCGGCTTGGAGCCTAACAGAGAGAAAATGGGGGAGTGGTTTGATGTTTGTTCCGAGAGTTCGGAAGACAGTAAGAAGCTTCCTCAGAGGAACAAATGCACCTTAACTCACTCCCCGAATAGATACAAAACAGATATATGAATTTACTTGAAACGAAACAAATTAATATATCATTTCGTCTAATATTACTCTTAGTAAAGTCAACTGATCGACTTAATTGGTTGATCCTTTTGAATAACTGTTAATCGTTTAATTTGATACGTTATTGGCCTCCATATGAGCTGGCAAAACCTCAGCATCAACCAAGATAAAGGCGGAATTGGGCGTCGCCGCGGCGGTCAGATGGATGCTGGATTAATAAGAATCATATCTCATTTATTCTCAAGAACAAAACCAGTAATTGATTGAATTAAAAAAGAAACAGATGCAAGTGATGTATAAATTCATTATTGCACATGCCTGGTGACATCAACCCTCCTTGATAATATTAAACAACATTTCTTTTCAAACAGGGGTAAATACACCTTTTTGGCGATGAAGCAATGAATATGTGTCAACAAAGAGTTACCGCCATGGTGTCAAAAATGCATGTATTATCGTTACAGTGACAAAAATAATAAAAACATCTCATCACCTATTTCTTATAATTTATGAATTTCGAATTATGAATTCTAAGGGCTATCAACCTATTGCAGAAAAGTTATCACTTAGTTGTATTGTTTATGTAGAGTTAGATTGCTATGATATGTTTTATTTTGCATTTTTGTATGTATATTATGTGTTTAAAGCCATTGGAAACTATATTTCTCTGTATGCCTAGCATTCATGGACTAATAAAACAACTTTGAATCTTGAATCTTGAATAAAACTCTATAGAAAATCTTCAAAAGAAACATGAAACGGTCTCGAAGTATTGAACTCCCCATCTAAACTACCCCCACTCCTTCAATCAAAGTATACAGAGTTTGTCTGGATATTGAAAACGAAGGGGGAATCCTGACAGTAATTACCCAAGCGTAAAGATGCAGGCCTATTATCAAGTCTCCTTCAAACCCATGAGGTCATCATTACGTCACAACAGCTGATCGATCTGGGGCCTGTTGCAGAAAGAGTTGCGTTTAAAACAATCGTATGTCAAAAATGCGCGCTGTTGATTGGTTGAAAAATAAAGCTACGCTTGATTTTTAGAGTTTCGTTTGATTGCAATTCTTTCTGCAACGGGCCCCAGAGAATTAATTCTCTTGAAGAACAACGAAGAGAAGTACCCGTGTGCGATCTGCTGCAGCTCAGTTTTTAATGAGGGCGTGCAACTTATTGAGAGGGCGGGGACATTCTTCTGAGACATCATTTCACAATAGTTTATTGTGACTTCGTTTATACAAACATCCTTATAGCACGCCAGCAAAGTTTATTCAACCTAATTTGTGTCGGAAGGGCTAACATTTTCGTTGTTTGAAGAACCTCTTTCTGGATTTTTTGACATTCCACATTTCAAGTTTTGACAACCCCCTTCTGAAAGAATTCCCAAAACGTAAAATACACTTTTTTAACATGTTTAATGATCATCATGTTTTTAACAATTGATTTTTGTTGGTGATATTTTTTCACTTGAATCCCGCCTGACTATCAGATTATTCTTAAATAGTTTTGGTCCGGTTAAAATCAATTTTGTCTTCGTTTTATTGTGACCCTAAATACATTGCATTATAGTTAGTCCTGAGACTCCGGTCGCAATTTCATGTATTTACTGTGAACATGGGGAAAGTGAAAAAAAAAACTCTTCAGGAAGTTTATTGATATACAGAAGCCTGGAAAATGTGCAGTGAACTTTAAACATTATAAGTAATGCAATGACCTTCCAAACCGTCGAATAATACAAATTAATTAAATGGTTTTTAATCCTTTTGACGTGTTATTGAAGAAGCCATGTGTTAGTCATGTTAACAATGTGCGTATCATTTTCAGCAACTCACCATCAATTTTTTATTGAGTTTAGAGAAAAGGAAACCATTTGCCAAATCCGACTTTAATCGGTAGATCTCCTTTTCCATTGTGTCGATCCTCACCGCTGATGACAGTCTACAGATCAGTGATCATCACCTTCTGAACATCATACTTCCTGATTCGCGAATCTGCTTGAAAATATCTGCAGGACATGGTAACACGCAACAACATGATTTATCTTAAAATGAACCCCAAAAAAATCAAGCAAATACAGTGGCGTGATGAGCCAAGCATTTTGATGTGGCCAGATGATTATGGCGCATCGGGCAAAATGTGTTTTTTTTTTTAAAGTTGCAACAGGGCGAAGCGAGCGAGCAAAAATTTTGACAGTTTTATTACAAAAAAATTGTGATCAACTTTGAAATAATGTTAAAAAATGATATCACATTTCACCCTCCCCTCTCTCCTTTTTTTCTAGGTCATGGAAAATTTGGAGGACAGGCGCCCCAAGCCCCCCTCCATTTGTACGCCTCTGAGCAGACAAGAGAATATAAAATGTTAAAGTAAGAAAACCTTTACAATCGCTACCGTACAGAAGGGGGACTTTTAATTAATTGCGGCATACCCCAGTTTTAAGACCAAGAAAACCAGGAAACAAAGAAAGAATGGGAAAGGGAAAATGGTAAGATCAGATGTTAATATCTGTATATTATATCGAAATCTATCACAAAATTTGATTTTTATTTCGTGAAGATGATTACCCTTTAAATATAAAATTTTACTTGAAAACTCGTTTCATTCCTCTGAGGATAAGAATAAAACAGCGGGTCAACATTTGCTTTCTCATTACTTTTTAAGATGAATTTTATCACACGCGTTATATTAAGCACCTCGTTTTATTTATTTTTTTTCATTATGCCTCGGTGGTGTGAGTTTTATTATGGATATCAAAAACGTAATGTAGAAAAAATATTCATTTCATGCAGTATCAGATGGAAAAATAAAATGATTTATGATAACAAGAAAAAAAAAACATAATAAAGATTTAAACAAAGCAAATAGAAAAGAAAATAAGAATGAGATGACCAATTGGGTAGAATTATTTTGTATGGTCCGAGTTACTTGCCGAATTATGTAAAATGTTTACTTAACGGGATGCTCGGGTTGAAAATAATATGATATAAACAGATTTTAAAAAATCAGACGAAAAATCGGACAAAGAATAAAGTTATTTCATTTTAAAGATTTGCATTATTCCGGTGAAACAGTTCTTGGCATGTCCCCATGAATACTCATTGAGCAAATTGATGGTGTCATATCGTCACTTGTTCTTTTGTATTTTATTATATGAAATTAGGTTTATTCATTTTTTTTCTACCAAGAACAGAAAATATTGGATTGAAAACTTATTTAATGCATTAGATATTCAATGCTGCAACTTATTTCATTATAAAAGAGACACATTATTCACACATGCAAAAAAATGAAATTATGATTTCATGAAATAACATGAGAAAAGGGAAAGTGGGGATGTGACATCATCAGCCCACCTAATGAATATTTATGATGACGTGCATACAATTATTTTCACAAAATATTGCTAAATTTTAATATTCAATAACTTCGTTATTTGTAATCCGATTTTGATAAAATTTTCAGCATTTCGCTCAGTACATTTTATTTTATTAGACAAGATATTTTCAGCCCGTAGCATCCCTTTAATCTCATTTCTGTTGCACAGCACATTTACTTTATGAAATAGAGATGCGAAGATTATTCTAATTGGTAATAATTCGGAGTGTTATCCAATTAATTGTTTCTTCATAATTATTAAATTGACAAAAATAATCGCTGTGTTAATCTGATAAAGCCAAGTGAATATCATGTGTCACATTAGTCATCAGTTATAGAAATCAAATGTTCCGATTGTAATGCGAGCTCAATCCTGTTCATCCGACAATCGTTTACAAAACAAAAAGGTTTTCATTTTATTCATAGGGGTCGTCATCATATTATATGTATTCGTTTGACAATTGCATTTCTTTGACAATAACGGATATTCAATTGAAGATACATGTAAGTCCAAAGCCGATTTCTCTCCGAGATTTGAGCTTGAGCATGAATCATTAATTCAATTGGAAGGCATGTCGCGCGTGTATTAACCAGGCCCCCATCCGGAAGCCTATTCACTCATCTTATATTGTCCTTTGTGTTGTTAAATCTCCATGATTTTGTTATTAACGGAACAATCGTTTGACTTTTCCTTTATTATTTTCGATATTTCCCTTCATTTCTGTGATAAATAGCGTTCAAATAACAATGAAAGCCAAGCGGCGTCCGACGTAATGTAGTACAATTCTTTATTTTATTTATTTATTATTTTTTTTAATTTCATTTTTTTTTGGGGGGCACACCAGGAGAAACTGCTTCCCATCAGATGGTTGTATTGTTGTCATTGTCATTGTTATTTTTTTTGTTTTAAAAGTGATTGATAATGTTCGATTTTGAACGATGCGTCTGGTAATCAAAATCCAGTGATCACAATGACAATTATTTGAAGAGTGGAAGCGCAATTATGAAGAGTATCTTGGAAAATTAATATTGAAGACTTTCATTACGCTTGTGGTCCTAAATCGTTGGAGGCTATAGTTGCAGACAATGTCGCTTCCTCAAGGGGGGGGGGCTGCCTCCTATTTTAAAAAGTTGTAAAGAGTGATACAATTGGGAAAAGGCGCACAAGGAAGAATTAAGAAAATTGGGTTATGATCATTTTTTTCCCTATTAATTTCTCTATCGACCCTGGTGCCGCCCTTGGTCGATTTGTACGAAACTCAATTTCTCCTGCTACCAGGGCCTTACATTATGTTCAACATTTTTTTTTTAAACCCACCATGGGCATTTATTATATACATAATTGAACATTCAAAGTCACATCACATGTTTACATATTTCTTTTTCAAAGAAATGTTCCAAATTAAATTTTCGACAATCTGTACCTGCTTTGTTTCTTATAAGTATACATTTGTAGATGCATTAAAAAGCAATTGTAAGAAATGAATCTAGTCCGGTTTCTTTGTGGGCTTTAAGTAAATGCAATTCTGTTATTTGAAGGTCAACATTGTATTCCAACTTCGCTACTGTTGTCAAATAAGAAAAGAATCTCTTATTTAGTTTACACTCAACGAAAGCATGTACATTATCTTCGTCCACGAACAATGCGGGCATCTCCCATCTGTTATAACATTCCATTTAAACAAATTCTTTCTTATACAGGCAATAAATGATATATAACCTTAAAACTGAATTCTTTCAGTTTATTGTCTTTACAGTGACACAAGTTTCTTTTTAAAACTACGAAACTCATGTTTCTCCTGCTACCAGTGCCATGCATTATGTTCACTATACATTTTAAAGGTATATAGACAACAATATTACATAGCGTATGTAGATTCGAATCAGTGATAGGTCAATACGCCATCACGTGACCATAGCTGCGAGGATCGCATTTGTTATATTCCAGGTTTTGACGTCACCTCAGGGAATATACTGCGTTGTATTTTCAATTGCTGCGTTATATTCACTAAGGTGACGTCACTCTCTGCATACAAGTTGCGTAACAAGTGTAAAAATGTACGCCCTAATGTTAACGCGTCGGTTGAATGAAGAACACGCTTGATGTATTATAAAAAAAATCTATTATGACGTAGATGGATCAGAGCTAAAGCAAGAATTTCGGGTTTGAGCCAGATGATGAATGCAATTTCTGATGGCGAATCCACATATACTATATAATATAACAGATATTGCGGTAATCCTGGGTTTTAGGGGCGTAAAATATCTGTATACATTACCGGCCTCTAACTTCAGCCACAGCATCCCAGCATAGTATGGACGGCTAAAAGGGCAAATATTCAAATATGATTGAGCTGTTTTCATCAATTTTGTCTCGCAGGTAGCTGGATGAGTGGATCTTTTCTTGAAACTTTGGCATTAGGGCAATCAAGTTTCACTGACCGAGTTGAAAGTCACATGATCAAGGTCAAAGGTCATTTGGGGTGAAAATTTTAACAAAATTATTGTATTTTCCCCAAGAAATTTGACTACCTTTAATATCAGCTTATTGCTGGTAGCCTGAACAAGGTTAAAGGTCATCTTAATTCGAAGGGAATTGGCTTGAAGGGGGGGGGGGGTACTTCCAAAACCCTACATTTGAGTGGAGAGAGGATCAAATTGGCATATATATACTACCGAATTGTACCTACTGGGTTTTAGGGATATAAACTATGTTTTTGGCTGGGGGTGGGTATAAACCCTATGATTTAATTGGAGAGGGGGTGAAATTGGTCTATATATATATACTACCATATCGTACATACTGGGTTTTAGGGGTATAAATCATGTTTTAGCTAGAAGGGGGGGGGGGTACTTCCAAGAACCTTACATTTAATTGGAGAGGGAATGAAATTGGCCTATATATATTCCTATATTGTACCTACTGGGTTTTAGGGGTATAAACTATTTGTTGGCTTGAAGGGGGGGGGGGTACTTCCACGAACCCTACATTTGAGTGGAAAGGGGATCAAATTGGCATATAAATACTACTGTATTGTACCTACTGGGTTTTAGGGGTATAAACTACTTTTTGGCGGGGGGGGGGTATAAATCCTATATTTAATTGGAGAGGGGATGAAATTGGTCTATATATATACTACCGTATCGTACCTACTGGGTTTTAGGGGTATAAATCATGTTTTGGCTTGAAGGGGGGGGGGGGTGTACTTCCAATAAACCCTACATTTGAGTGGAAAGGAGATCAAATTGGCCTATATATTGCACCTACTGGGTTTTAGGGGTATAAACTATTTGTTGGCTTGAAAGGGGGGGGGGGGGTACTTCCACGAACCCTACATTTGAGTGGAAAGGGGATCAAATTGGCATATATATACTACCGTATTGTACCTACTGGGTTTTAGGGGTATAAACTACTTTTTGGCGGGGGGGCTATAAATCCTATATTTAATTGGAGAGGGGATGAATTTGGTCTATATATATACTACCGTATCGTACCTACTGGGTTTTAGGGGTATAAATCATGTTTTGGCTTGAAGGGGGGGGGGTGTACTTCCAATAAACCCTACATTTAATTGGAGAGGGAATGAAATTGGCCTATATATATTCCTATATTGTACCTACTGGGTTTTAGGGGTATAAACTATTTTTGTGCTTCAGGGGGAGGTATACTTCCAAGAACCCTACATTATAGTGGAAAGGAGATCAAATTGGCCTATATATATTGCACCTACTGGGTTTTAGGGGTATAAACTATTTGTTGGCTTGAAGGGGGGGGTACTACCACAAACCCTACATTTGAGTGGAAAGGGGATCAAATTGGCATATATATACTACTGTATTGTACCTACTTGGTTTTAGGGGTATAAACTATTTTTTGGCTTGCGGGGGGGGGTACTTCCAAGAACCTTACATTTAATTGGAGAGGGAATGAAATTGGCCTATATATATTCCTATATTGTACCTACTGGTTTTAGGGGTATAAACTATTTGTTGGCTTGAAGGGGGGGGGTACTTCCACGAACCCTACATTTGAGTGGAAAGGGGATCAAATTGGCATATATATACTACTGTATTGTACCTACTGGGTTTTAGGGTTATAAACTACTTTTTGGCGGGGGGGGGGGGGGGTATAAATCCTATATTTAATTGGAGAGGGGATGAAATTGGTCTATATATATACTACCGTATCGTACACTACTGGGTTTTAGGGGTATAAATCATGTTTTGGCTTGAAGGGGGGGGGGTGTACTTCCAATAAACCCTACATTTGTGTGGAAAGGAGATCAAATTGGCCTATATATTGCACCTACTGGGTTTTAGGGGTATAAATTATGTTTTGGCTTGAAGGGGGGGGGGGGGTTCCAATAAAAACTACATTTAATTGGAGAGGGAATGAAATTGGCCTATATAATATATATCTATATACTACCGTATTGTACCTACTGGGTTTTAGGGGTATAAACTATGTTTTTGGCTGGGGGTGGGTATAAAACCTATATTTAATTGGAAAGGGGATCAAATTGGCCTATATATATTGCACCTACTGGGTTTTAGGGGTATAAACTATTATTTGGCGGGGGGGGGTATAAATCCTATATTTAATTGGAGAGGGGATGAAATTGGTCTATATATATACTACTGTATCGTACCTACTGGGTTTTAGGGGTATAAATCATGTTTTGGCTTGAAGGGGGGGTGTACTTCCAATAAACCCTACATTTAATTGGAGAGGGAATGAAATTGGCCTATATATATTCCTATATTGTACCTACTGGGTTTTAGGGGTATAAACTATTTTTGTGCTTCAGGGGGGAGGTATACTTCCAAGAACCCTACATTATAGTGGAAAGGGGATCAAATTGGCCTATATATATTGCACCTACTGGGTTTTAGGGGTATAAACTACTTTTTGGCGGGGGGGGGGGTATAAATCCTATATTAATAATAATAATAATAATAAAATAATAAAGGTATATTTACCAGGGTAGCCACTTCAGTTCCGAAAACTGTTCTCCAGCGGCCCCTGCTATTATTACCCGGCTAAGCTAGGCTACCTTCTCGGTGCACACAGCTTTTTGAGGAATTACTTCCTGCCGGTACCCATTTACCTCACCTGGGTCGAGTGCAGCACAATGTGGATAAATTTCTATTTATGTGGATAAATGTGGATAAATTTCTATCCACAATGTGGATAAATTTAATTGGAGAGGGATGAAATTGGTCTATATATATACTACCGTATCGTACCTACTGGGTTTTTAGGGGTATAAATCATGTTTTGGCTTGAAGGGGGGGGGGGGTGGTTACTTCCAATAAACCCTACATTTGAGTGGAAAGGAGATCAAATTGGCCTATATATATTGCACCTACTGGGTTTAGGGGTATAAATTATGTTTTGGCTTGAAGGGGGGGGGGTTGTCCAATAAAAAACTACATTTAATTGGAGAGGGATGAAATTGGTCTATATATATACTACCGTATCGTACCTACTGGGTTTTAGGGGTATAAATCATGTTTTGGCTTGAAGGGGGGGTGACTTCCAATAAACCTACATTTGAGTGGAAAGAGATCAAATTGGCCTATATATTGCACCTACTGGGTTTTAGGGGTATAAATTATGTTTTGGCTTGAAGGGGGGGGGGGGTTTCCAATAAAAACTACATTTAATTGGAGAGGGAATGAAATTGGCCTAATAATATATATCTATATACTACCGTATTGTACCTACTGGTTTAGGGGTATAAACAATGTTTTTGGCTGGGTGGGTATAAAACCTATTTAATTGGAAGGGGATCAATTGGCCTATATATATTGCACCTACTGGGTTTAGGGGAATAAACTATTTTTTGGCGGGGGGGGGTATAAATCCTATATTTAATTGGAGAGGGATGAAATTGGTCTATATATATACTACCGTATCGTACCTACTGGGTTTTAGGGGTATAAATCATGTTTTGGCTTGAAGGGGGGGGTGTACTTCCATAAACCCTACATTTAATTGGAGAGGGAATGAAATTGGCCTATATATATTCCTATATTGTACCTACTGAGTTTTAGGGGGTATAAACTATTTTTGTGCTTCAGGGGGGAGGTATACTTCCAAGAACCCTACATTATAGTGGAAAGGAGATCAAATTGGCCTATATATATTGCACCTACTGGGTTTTAGGGGTATAAACTATTTGTTGGCTTGAAGGGGGGGGGGGTACTACCACGAACCCTACATTTGAGTGGAAAGGGGATCAAATTGGCATATATATACTACTGTATTGTACCTACTGGGTTTTAGGGGTATAAACTACTTTTTGGCGGGGGGGGTTATTAATCCTATATTTAATTGGAGAGGGGATGAAATTGGTCTCTATATATTCCTGTATCGTACCTACTGGGTTTTAGGGGTATAAATTTTTTCTTGGGTTGGGGGGGGGGGGGGTACTTCCAAGAACCCTACATTTGAGTGGAGAGGGGATAAAAATGACATAATATATATACTACCGTATTGTACCTACTGGGTTTTAGGGGTATAAACTATTTTTGGCTTGAAGGGGGGGGGGGTACTTCCAAGATACCTACATTTGATTGGAGAGGGGGTGAAATTGGCTGGGGGCACAAATTTGTTCAACCATATTTTCCCCGATCGGTAAAGGGGTAGTTTCTAATTGACACTTCT